>NW_005842216.1:616649-629072 GCF_000455745.1 Alligator sinensis
GAGAGGGGGGTGTGGCCCAACTCTAGTCCTGCTGCATGGTGTTTGGGGTTAAGGAATTTAACAAGGGGGAGTGTGGTCATACTACCATTGCTGCCAGGTTTTCTGACCTGTGGGGAGTCGTGTGGGCCAGATGCCATGGCTCTGAAGGCAACTTAAACACCCCCTGCATTACGTGGATAATCTGCAGAGTGGGGATAATGCAGTCAATTGATATGAGTAACTTTAAATGCTATTATATTAATTGTATTATCAGAGATTTGTTTGTTGGTAGTTCAACCCATTTGTTCCATTAATCCTCAAAATGCTGTTGTTAACTAGAAATGAGCAGTGACTATTTCTGCTTTTGCTTTGTTTGGTTTGGGTTGGGTTTTTTGGTGACCCACATTCCTTCAGTTGACATTTATTGGTACCACCAGCACTTAAGTTGGGGGGGGGGGTGTCTGTGTGTGTGGGGTAGGGTGTGGAGGAGCATAGGGTATGTTGGGGTGTTTTGTATATGTGGGGGGTCGTGGGGGAATGTGGAGACCCCCTGAATTTCCCCCAGGGCATAGCAAGAGGCAGGGGTGCTCAGGGCACAGGTGCCCAGTGCGGCATGGCTCCAGCCAGCGCTGCATATTGCAGCAAGGGGCACATCCTCTGCTGGACAGCTGGCCAAAACAGCGCTCAACTGGGTGCCTGCATTGGGCACAAGTGCCCTGAACACCCCTGCCTGCTGCTGCCACTGCCACTTCCACTGCCACCACCTGCCAGGGCTGTGTGCCACGGGTAAAAACTGTGGGGGGGGTCCCCCCACCCTCCATCACACTCACATGCTGCCCACCCAAGCTCCATGCTGCTGCTGCCGCCCCCTGGCATGGGTTCCACACTGCCACCAGCCCGGCCCCATGCTCTGCGCTCCTGCTCACCTGCAGCCCCACCCCCACAACTTCCCTACCTGCTGCCCAGAGTCATCAGGAGACTGGAGAAGTGTAGCAGGTCCCTGGGTGCTGTAACAGTGGCAGCAGCAGCCCCACCCAAAAGCTGTGCGCTGATGGGACCAGGCCCTTCCACCCACAAGGGTGAAAGTGAAGTGCGATAGCGTACATTTGGGGTGTGTGTACATGTGGTTTTGCTATGTTTTTGAACAGTTCATGTTAACATGAAACTTCATGTACATTGTTATTTCATAGCTACTAAAATTTACACAAGTGTATTCAGCTTGTGATTTTGTAAAAAGTATTAAGTCCAATTATTCATTTTGCAAAGAAAAAAAATTGAAAATTGCACTAAAATAAGCACTATTTTCTTCAAAAAGATGACTTTTAAAACCAATGCTTCTTTTGCACAGACGAAGAAGTAAAGTCAGCCAAATATTGTAAATGAAATATGATTATACTTAATCTTAACTATGCAACTTTTTTATGCCAAAATCCCAAACCCTTTATACATCATCTATTCAGCCTTTGTGGAAGCCACTTACTCTTTTTAACACAGCTCATTTTCCCCATTCTCTTATTCAGTTTGTGAGATGCTTCCTATCATCTTTCTCTCTGCTGTTTTATTCAGCCTTTGCTCCCTTTTGCTTACTCCATTATCTCTATTTTCAAGTCTACCGTCTCCTCTGCTCAGTCCTTTGTTCCACTTTTCTCCTGAACTATCCATTTCCCTAAACATTGCTTCTTACCCAGCAGTTGTTTCTTCTATTCCTATTGGTATGCTGCTGAGTACATGTCAAGAGCACAGCAACAATGTGGCCTTACAATTTACTCTCATCTTTTTTCAGTCTGCTTTCTTCCTTTCCAAAGAATTGTAATTCCACTCCACAAGCATGTGGCATTCCCATTTTTCTCCAAACAATCAACATTTCCTTCCCACGCTTTGGTATTGTTAACAAGTTAATACAAACAAAACCAACAAACTCTAGCCCTTACTTTTTCCTGAAAATTTAGTTATTCTTTGTGGCAGAACTGCTCAGTCCCAGACCCTAGATTCCTTTAGCCAGTAGGGCTTTTCCTAATTTTCTTATCAAGTATATGTAATGAGCTGCACCTGATTGAAATCCCTCACCCTAACCAGATGGGTAAACAGAAGAGCACTGCCAGCCAGTTATATATTCCCTAAATAATTCTAGTGCCAACTCCAGATTAATCTTCTCTCCTTTTTTTCTCCCTAGCTTCGTTTGTGTCTGTATTTAGTGAATGCACAAGTGGCACAACAAAGTGATGGAAAATATTCCAAATACTAAAATGTTCCCTCAATGAATTGTTACATTGATGGGTTGATAGCAGCAATTCCAAATGAAGTTAAGGCAACAAGCTGAGCACAAAGAGGAGGCAGAAGAACAAACTGCTTCAGGAACATCTTGCCCCGGTTCTTTTCAATATATTTATGAATGATTTGTTGCCAACAAATTTGGAAATGACATCTCTTTCTCTCTGTCTCTGAGAAAGGCAGATTTCAAACAGATTGAAGAAACCTGAACCAACATGTGTCAGCCACTAGAAAAACTGCAAAGAATGAAAACTTACACCCACCATGTCAAAAACAGCACTCTCATGCTCCTACCTTGCCAGCATTTCACAAGAGCATGCCAGCACTTCACAAGAACTCAATATCATCTTTGAATGAAACATGTCTAATGTGCGATTCAAAGTCAATATATCTAGTTTAACTCTAAATTACGCATGTACGTACCAAGACCATCTCAGCAAGGCACCCGAGAAAATTAAGAGCAGAAATGGCCTCTTAAATAAGCTTGAGAGCTCAAACTAGGGAGCTATCTTGCAAACATAGTAGACTGGTGCTAGCCTGCTTCTACTCTAATAAGGAATAATATACTACTGCGATTGCATTTTCTACAAAATAAGTTGATGTAGAACTGAATCATGTAATAAGAACAACAGGACTCTGGGACAAATACATACCAAGGTGCTACCAGGCCTCTCCAATATTCTGCCTTCTAATGTCAGGTATCATACTGCAGTAAAATCCCTAGATAAAGTTCAAGAGATATCAAAACTATCACTTTTAAAAGATACAGAAGCCACCTTGGACTAACACCTCAGGAAAAGATTAACCTGGGCTACGTTACCAACCATCTCCACAGTGGATGCTGTTATAGTATGGCAAAAATGGAAACAAATTGTCCCTTCTGAAAACAAAACAAGCAACCAAACAGACAACCTCCTTCCTCTTCATGCAGCCAGACTACCTGGCTTCAGCGTGCTATACTATTCCTTGTGCAGTCCCTGTTGTTTCAGATGTGGATTGGTGGCATGTGAAACAAATGCCACCCCAAGATACTTAGGAATACCCCTCTGTGTAGCTTTGGTGTGTTTGAAGGTACTAAATGGTTGCTCATGACACTGTACTTCCTGATCTCCACTCTGCTGACCCCAACCCTATTGAATGGTCAAAATGTGCGAGTGATAGCTAACCAAACCCTTTTTATTTTATTTATACATCTGTTTTTCTGTCCTTAACTTATATTTAGTATTTGTACATCCTTAATCTCATCAACAATCACAGATACACACACAACATACTATTCTACAAGAAACTTCCCCTTCTTCCTTATCTCCACTTTCTTCATCTTATTTCCTTGTAATCTCTTCCCTCCGAGTCCTTTTTATATCTACACCATCTTTTTAACTGCTCTGTGCTTGCTGTCTTAAAGGACCCTTTTGCACTCATCAAGCCCTCTTTCCGCAACTCCACCTTCGTTTCCATGTATTCACTTCTTCTCTACTTAACCTCCAAAAACTATTTGTATAGTTGCTACCTATGCTCTTCTCTGTTCAAGCAAGCTAGATCTTTCAAAACAGTTTCTGCCTTTTTCCTCACTCCATCAAAACTGCTCCTCTTCACGTTACCTTCACATTACCAAAGCTCTACATTATCTGGCTCACAAGACTTTTTTTGTCATTTCTTTCAACTTCTCCTCTCACTTTACATGTTCTTCTCAGTCCTTACTGTCTACTACTGTCTTTGCCTTTTCTCACATGCATCTTCTTTCTCTTCCTTCAGATATATTCTTTAAATCTAGATCTTTCACAAGTTGCCTGCTCAGTGCCTTGGTATTGTTTACTTTATATCTTCCTTTAACTTGAACAAAAACAAAAAACAAAAAACAAAAAACCACAAACTCATCGGAGCAAGGCATAACTTAATCTGTTATATAAAAATCCACAGATGTATACATTAGTGAATATTATTAAAATATATAAGTAAAATATAAACCATTTATTTACCATTAAATTACAGCTGCTTCTTGGAATTACCCCTACTAAAAACTGGCAAAGATATCATGATTTTGTTAATTACAATATCATGACTTTTTTTTTAATTATGAAAAAATAAATAAATAAAAAAAATGGTCCAAATGTGTTACACTCATGCAAAACTGACTCAGAATTCCATAAAAGGAATCAATTTAATAGTCTGCATCTTAATATCCATAAGCAGTCCTATATTAAAATGATAATAAAAATCATTAACATCCAGAATGCTAACACACAGAGGAATAGCACCCTACTTCTGTGCATTTATGGTTTAAATAAATTTATTTTTTCTATAAGTAAACACTGTTAACAATTTTGGTAAAAATTTACCCAACGTGTAAGATATGAGGTAAACATCAAATCAGCAAGAAGCCTTTATCGCAATGCCATTTAGAAAACTTTTGCACTGCATTTAAGTTTCTTACCCACTGCATCACTCAGTCAGCTTTATTCACATTCTCATTTTCCAGAGAAAATAATTACTTCGATAATCATGTGCAAGTGCACTCACATTTTCTGCTCACCCAGCTACAATTCTGTTGTCAGTTCAAGGCTGTCAGAAAAGTGCTGTCTATTTTAACAACTTTAAAAAAAAAAATCTAAATAAACGCAATATTTGGTGTCAGAATTTTCAGCACTATGGATTAGCAGGTTACTTTAATATTTTCTTATGCAGAGTTCTGTCATAGAAAGTAGAATTGCATATAAAAAGCTAGATAATATAGCCAGACATAATTTGCTTCTATTAATATAACATATAGTTAAGTGGTAGTATAGGTTCTAGACTTCTAAACAAGTAGTACTACACTTCAGCAGTACAATATCACAAGCTATTGGAAATTGAATTTCAGTTTTCATTGCAGTCACGTTGTATTACATTACAGGCTTTGCAGCTCAGTATACTACCATTAATTATCAGCTATTGTCAAATTAAATTTTTTAAACCTTGATTCTCTCTTCTTCAGTCCTGTGTATGCACCTAAGTCAGAGTGAGGAATCTTGCAGCTATGGCTATGCATTAACAACCATGCCCTGCAGGTTCAAAGGCTGTTGAGTTAGCAATTCACAGCCAAAATAGGGTTCAGTACTTACAGAAAAGCAAGTCATGGAATTATGATTAGCAATCTGCATGCAAAGTGGAACAAATCCAAAATTTGCAGAGTGCCAAGGAAAAAGAATCAAAGGGAATCACCGAGCATGATGCGTAATTTTAATAACTGGAAGGAAGTTCAGAAAGAAATAATTCTTTTGACTAATGCAAGTTAGGGCAGGTTGATAGGTATGTGTATGTGGTTAAGCCATCTACCTAATTCTGCATTTCTACCAATTTACGTTAAAATGACTGGGGAAAAAAAAAACAAAAAAAAAAAACAAAAAAACACCACACTTCTTTATATTTAAAAATTCAACATAATACTACATTTTCTTGCATGTAACATGCCCCCAGTAAATCACGTACTTTCTGTTGGGAGGTGTGACAGGTACACGATCTGGGCCAACCTAAATGTGGCCCGCACACCTGTTCCTGGGGGGCAACCACCCACCTACTCGCCTGCCATGCCTTGTTGTTAATAAATTAATTGGTGTTAATTAGCGGGAGGCTGCCCTTGTGCTGCCCCGCTGCCAGGGGGCGCTATCTGCGGCTCTGTTTCCTCCCCTACACCACAGTCCACACCTTGCCGATGGAATAGATGTTTCCAATTATGCCCTTTTTTGTCCTCTCTGAGCCTCCTCAGTTACGCCACCCTCTCGGGGTCTTCTCTGTCAGGCCGCCCTCTCTGGGCTCAACATGCCCACACTGGGCTTCTCAATAAGGCTGCCCCCTCTCTGGGGCTCACCAGGCCCTCACTGGGGCCTCTCAGTAATGCCCCCTCTGGGGATTCTCAACTGCCCTTCTCTAGGGCTGGGGTCTATGCACCCCCAACGCTGCGCCCTCATGGGCACTGGGGTCCTCACCCTGCTGTGGGTCCCCTATGAGGCCTCCTCCAACCCCTAATAGCCTCACCCAAACCACCGGTCACAAACAACAACATAAATGAAAGCCCTTCAGATACAACATAAACAGAAGCCAACCGGCCCAAACAACATTCGGTCCTACCAGTGACCCTTTAACTCTCAGCAATGTTGGATGCAGCTCCTGTATCAGATTTCCCCTCTCTCTCCCAGAGCAGAGAGCTCCTTCCTCTTTGGCAGCTGGCAGGGAACTGCCTCTAGCCCTAGCCCCTAGGGTTTATAAGGGAACCAGGCCCTGCCCCTTCTGGTCAGCTGACTTTCCCTGGTTGCCCCAGCAACCAACAGCTGGGCTCCTTATTTCCTGCTAGAGCTTCCTCCCTAGCAGTTTTCCCCTCTTTGGGAGCAGGGCACCTCAGTGCTCTGTGACAGGAGGCAAAATGAAAGGAAAAAAATTTCCAGAGTTTTCCCCGCCACCACATGGACTCATCAGCTAGATAAGGACATTACATGTATCATGCTTTAAGCATGCAGAAAGTGTTCTAAAGCTGTAATTGAACAGACGTTCACAGATCTTAGAGTGCCTTTAAAATGGCAGATTGTGCTCCAAGTTAACCCTCAAAGGATGAGGTATTAGACTAAAGTGGTTTCTGTTATAGTGTTTTATGGAACATCTGTGCCAGATCCCACTGAGTGTTAACTTAAGAGTGCAATCACTGCCAGCTGAAATGGCGCTGCACAGGGCTGTGCTCTGCCTGAGTGCTGGGCTATCTCTGCCCTATCAGCTGTCACTGACCTGAGTCAGTGACAGCCTCTGATCCAATGCTGTAGCAACAACGTTTGGTGCCCAGGGCAAAGCCTTCAGCAATAGCTCACCCTCACCCCACGCACAGATCCAGGCTGGAGGGGGCACATGCCTCCCCTTGCTTGCCTGGGAGTGCACGCAGTGGCAGGAGCTGCCCTTCCCCCATCCCCACACTCCCCCAAACAAGCCGCTTACAGCTCCATCCTGCACCCTGCCCCAGCTGTACAGCGCCTGTTGGCGCCCCTTTGCTTCACTGCCAGGGGTAGTTGCTCTGCTTGCCCCCACCTTGCTACAACTCTGCTCTGATCCCAGCCCTGCTTCCTCCCTCCAGTCAGCTGTCCGCTGCAGCCAGTGGAGGGTGGGATGGGAAGGGGAGGATCTCTCTCTCTGCAGCTGCTCTGGCCCCACATAGTGCCACACCCCGGTCAGGGGAACCACAGCGGAAGGAGATACTAAATGACGGCGCAGTAAAAAGGTACCATATGACCATGTGTAGACATGCTCAGTGTCACTCGCCCTCTTTTCTTGTAGCTCCACATTTCATGGTAAAACTATCACAGCCACTACTCAGCCAAAAGTTGCTGCCAAACTGGTAGCAGCTGTAACAGAATCGATTCTGCTGCCAGATTAGTATTAATTTCATGTTGGTTGGTATTTTTCCCCTCCTATAATTTCCAAACTAAGGTTATGGTTGATATTTATAAATGCAGCATTAGGACATAATCTGCTTAGGAATTTTGAAAAGAACAAGGCAATGAACTATATTTACTGTTGAGGAGCTTACTACATTATAAAAGAAATCATTCTGATGCACTAACCATAGAAACCAGACTATATAAAATGTGTTCAAGGCTAAAGTTAAGTTTTGACGCTGTAAACAGTGAGTCTCTGTATTAATATGATTCATTATCATGGCAGCAGAGGAATTTCCCTACTTTGTCAAGCACATCTAAGCCAAAATACAGGCTCTGCATGGCTGCTGGAAGATAATTCAAGGATGCTGGAAGAAATTCCGTAATGGACAATTATGGAAATACCTATCCATAGAGAAGGCTTATTCCTAACCTACATCACTTTGTGGATGGCTTAGAAACCTTCATCTCTCAGAATATCACAATATTTAACTTAATAAGAAGAATTTTGTAAGAAATTGTTCATACTTGTATTAATATTTTAATAGATATTAGCTCTATTAAACCATGGAATTACTGATCTTTTCCGTTTTCAATTCGTGAAAAGACAATTATCAAGAGTATTGGTTGATGTCAGTGGAAGTCGGGGTAGCAACACAACCATCCCTTCTGCATGCATCAAAAGTAGCAACTTTTATGGAAGAAAGGTATATCTCAACATCACCTTCAACTAAGGAACCAAATCCATAACCTGCCAGCATAATCAGAGCATCTTGATAACTCCACTCCTTCAGGTCAGAATGCTAACATACTACTGCTTTCTGCTAGTATGTAGCCTTCACAAAAGTGCCATCAGGGTCTTCTTGCTCATTGGCATCATATAGCTAGCATTCAGCTGCCACTGAAAACAACAGGCTTAGTAAAAGAAATAGTTAAATATCACTGAAATTTAATGTTACTCTATTCCATTTGATTCTGACTTTATTTACATTATTAATCATTTGTGTTAAAGAAACATTTTTCTGTCCTAAAAATATAATCCTAGGATACTGGATTGTTCAGGAGACCATGAATGGGAAATTTTCACTGTATTACAATGCAAATACAAATCAATTTGATAAGTGGCCAAATTAACTATTATCCAATTATTGTTCGCTTTTCTGTCTTTCTGTAAAAGATAAATGACTCTGTCCAAGAAACCTGCACCTTGAGATGTTGTCCAGTGGGATTCTGTCCCTCACACCCACAAACCACTAAAACCAGGAAGAAAAATTATGGAGAATAATCGTTACAATTATTATACGCGAACAGCTGTTTCAAAATCGTCACAATGAATATGAGCACATGCATCTTTGGGGCCCTTTTTACTCCCCACATTTTTATATAATTTAAAATATAACAAGAATACTCGTTGTGTGTATTCTTTTAAGGCACTTGCTGAAAATAGCATATTTTTCTCCCCTGAGCCCCATGCACCTCAGCTGAGGGGCTCCCAGCTGCAGGGGCACCCCATGCACCCCTGAGGCTGAAGAATCACCCCAGAGGCAATGCCCTCACCCTGAGGGCATGGAGAAACCCCTGGGGCTGGAGGACCACCACAATCCTCCAGCCCTCGGAGGTCCCGCACCCCAGGGTGAGGGTTTGCCCCTGCAGTGATCCTCCAGCCCTAGGGGTTTCAAGTAGCCCCGAGCCCTAGGAATCACAGCAGCCACAATCCCCATGGTCCAGGGATTTCACGTGCAGTTGCTGTGATCCCTAGGACTCAGGGGTATGTGAATCCCCCTGGGATCATGGCTGCCCACACTGTCTAGAGCTCAGGGGTGTGTGAAACCCTTGGATCTTGAGGATCACAGCTGCCATGATCCCTAGAGCTCAGAGTAGCATAAAACCCCTGGACTCTGGGTATCGTGGTTACTATAATCCCTAGGGATTGGGTTTTTTTTTGCTGGGCATGATGCACCCCTGTGGCTGGGAGCCTTGCCAGCTGACAGTGCTCCCAGCAGTAAGGGAGACTACTGCAAATTAAAGCTGGATAGCATCCAGCTATAAAGTTAGTACACACATTTTTTATGTCTAACTTTATAACTGATTGGAGTTTTTTATTGTGTGATAGCTACTTTGCACGTGTAGAGCTGGTCTCCAGGTAACTGGGCAATTAACCAGTTAATTGCTCAATCCTTATAACTTGTAGAGGGGTGATACATGACAAAACATACTGTGACATTCACACTACTTTGCAACAATGAATGCAAAAATGGTATTTATACACTTGCTCCAAAGTTTCTATCCTGAGGTAAATTTAGTATTCATAACTCTTTTGAACATCAAATGACTTAGTCTAGCACAAAGTTGATTCATCCAACATATTTTTATGATGAGTAAGTGTACCAATTTCAGTTAAATATTTTTAAACTTCTACAGCATTAGAAAACCTTTTAAATTTTAACATTTGATATATCTGGAGTATTTTAGTTGCATACATGTTTAGTATTATATCACACCATCAGTGTTTGCACTTTTCACAATAAGTGAACATTTCACTTTGTTTTTCTTGATTACAAACAACTCTTATTTTTTTCTTGTGACTTAGAGAAAAATGGCCATCTGTGCTGCAGATAAGCACAAATGAGTGAGCAGGCAAATTTGATAACTAAGAATTGCTCTTTGATAATAGTTAATTTTGTCAAGAGCAAAGTGTGAAGGAGGTGAACTATAGGGCTGTGCAAAGCTTCTGCAGCTGATTCAATTCAGAGGAGATTCAGCCCGATTCAGTGACCGAATCTCTGAATCCAAATCAAATTGGGAGAACTATTGAAAGGTCTGAATCAAATCGGAAGCCTCTGAATCAATTCAGAAAAGGTTCAGTGCCACTTTGGAGATTCAGCCATAGATTAAACAGGCAGCAGTCCTCACCACGCTGGATGCACACAGCTGCCTTCAGCTGGTAAGTCTGTTGTGGTGGAGGAAGAGGGGAGGGAAGGGACATAGGAGAGAGAAGAAATAGTTCTGGGACTGGGGCTGGGGCTGGGGCTGGGGAGGAGGAGGCAGAACAGAGATAAGACTGGTAAGATCAGTGGTGAAGAAAGTCATTTGAAATGCCGGTTGCTGTTTATTCCCATTGGAAGAAGCAGCACGTTTGTTTGTTTTTTTCCCCCCATGCCCGGGCTGGGCAAGCAGCAGCAGGCCATAGCCCCCACTCCCAGGGCTGCCACGCCTGCATCCCACATCCCCCCGCCTCCCTCCTCAAGTCCCATGCCCCCCTCCCCCAACTGGGCAGCTTGTCCCAGCCCCAATCCCTCCCTCTCCCACATCCCTTCCCTCTTCCCTCCATCCACCACAACAGAGTTAACAGCTGGAGGCATCTAAAGTGAATACTTGCCGCTTAGCACAGGCCTAGTGGACTATCTTGATTTTGGTCTCATATGCCTTAGTTGAAAAAGGCTAGAAAATGAGACATCCTGTTCAAAAACACAAACTGCTAGATCTTCAGCTGATGTAAGCTGACAAAGCTGTACTGACAATAATAGAATTATGCTGATTTTCACATACTGATCATCTGTCTATTTGGTGCATAAAGGGTATAGCCAAATATCCCAAGCAGGTATTCAGAAACAGATAAAATACTGGTGGACTTCCCGCTTTTTTACCACTGAGTAATCTAGAGCTATAATAACCAGAGGGTTCATACTACCTAGGAAAGTAAGCCATATTCAGCCTCAGCATCCAATGTACCCATGGACTGTTTCCAACTGGTTCTCAGAAGTTACCAATTACTTTGTGGTAAAAAAATGTGTATGCACGTACAGCACTAGCGCTGCAGGCATCAACAATTCCTAATGTTCAAGACCCAGGGCTGTCCCTAGGGGGGCGAATTGGGGCAACTGCCCTGGGCCCCGCACTTTGGGGGGCCCTGCAGAGCCAGGTGGAGCAGCAGCAGTGCAGAGCCGGGTGAAGTGATGGCTCTGTGTCCAGCTGCTCACTACATGTCCCATCCCCCTGCCGCTGACACCATCAGTGGCAGCTTTTTCGGGTCCAGGGCCCTTGGGATTGGAACAGGGGTGAGGCCCCATATGGACTGATTTTCCCCAGGCCCCGCACCCTGCTTGGGTCACCTCTGTCAAGACCATTTCAAAAGTTTATTTGGCTGATCAAATTAATGCCTTTTCCCCATACTGATAATCAAACTGAATTACAGAAGGCAATTGACTATGGCTCTATCAATGTCTTGGTATTCATGATGACTAAAGTGTGCACACTTTTTGAGAAAGTCTGTAAGGAGCTTTCTGTTATAAGGGTGATGCCATCTCCACACAAAGAAAGTAGTAGATTTGGTCATCAACCAGTGTGCCACCTGGTCGCTGTCAATCTAGACAACTAGAATGTCATCCTGTACTTGGGGGAGGAAAGGATGTCTTATGCTGGTATCTTTTATTGGATCAGCTATGTAGTTGAGATAAAGTTAGTCAAGCTTTTCAATGCAAGACATTCTTCCTAAGGTCCCTGAACACAGGGAGCCAGACACAGCATAGTGAAAAACAGTGGTCTGTTTTCATAGTTGAATTTGGCAGTGGAGGTAAGACAACATTTTGTACTTTCTTCTGCTTCCACCTTCTTATCAGGAAACATCTGGGTCATGTTACTGTTTCTGACCTCTTCTGCTATCAAGATTGTAAGCTCCAGGCTCCAGTAGTTGCAAGTGATTCATAGATTCATAGATGTTACGGTCGGAAGGGACCTCAATAGATCATTGAGTCCGACCCCCTGCATAGGCAGGAAA
>NW_005842216.1:630270-638382 GCF_000455745.1 Alligator sinensis
TTCGAATATTCCCGCCAGTGGCTCTGCAATGATGTCGGCCAGTGCCTTCAGCATCCTCGGATGGAGCTTATCTGGGCCTGCTGACTTAAAGGCATCCAGTTCTTCCAAGTGACTCTGCACCATCTCAGGGTCTACGCGTGGAAGTCTGGTGCCTGGCTGCTGCCTCTCTACAACCCCAGTGAGAGACTTGTCATGCCCCTCGCTTAGGAACACTGAGATAAAGAACTTGTTGAGGAGTTCAGCCTTGTCCCCCCTGTCCGTCACCAATTGTTTCTGCCCATTGATCAGGGGTCCTATTCCTCCCTGGGCCTTCCTTTTACTCCCTATATATCTAAAAAACAATTTCTTGTTGTCCTTTACTTGGGATGCCATCCTCAGCTCCATGGTAGCTTTGGCCTGTCTAACTGCCTCCCTACAAGCACGAGCAGAGGAGGTATATTCGTCTTTGGTGATCTCTCCCTGTTTCCACTTTTTATGTGCTCCCCTTTTGGCCCTTAGGCTGCCCTGGATTTCTGCGGTCATCCAGGGAAGCCTCCTGGCCCCTTTCCCTCTTTTACCCCGCACAGGGATCATCTCGCTTTGTGCCCGAAGAATCGTTTCCTTAAGGCACAGCCACCCTTCTTGGGCTCCCATCACTTCAAAACTCCTACTCTGCAGTAGTTCCACTGTGTTCCACAAAGTGGTTCCATTCTTCAACATTTTGTTTTTCTGCACTAATGAGTGGTGAATGCCATCAGTTCTCAAGATCAGGCCCAGAACATTAGTATCAGGCAACACATTGTCTCTTACACATTGTTGCATGATCTCTTTTTATTTTTAAACATATCCTTTAAAAACTGTATGAAAAACACAATATTTTAGAAAAAAAGACAGATGAATAGCTGACATTTTAACTTTGCCCGATTTATCATTCTTCCAACATTATCAGCATTTAAAATGATGATAATTATTGCTACAAATATAATATTCTGTGTGTGTATAATACTAATTACCATTCCATCAAATGCATGTCTCATATAACAGATGCAAACAAGTATCTAAAGCTAGGAAGCTTTAGTCCCTAGCAGTTTTAAGTACCTAGACAAAGATTTGATGCTTTTCTATTCATAAGCCACAGACCTAATTTTTCAATATCTTCAGGATAACTTTGTTAGTTAAAAGTAGTATGGGTGTTTTATTTCATTTAACACTGGTATTTTATAAACCACAAACAACCAAAATCAAAAGAATGATCACTTCTGAAACATAGACCTCTATGGAGTGAAGTAGTGCTTAGTAGTATATAGGAAGAGTAGGCCAAGTATTAAACATAGGGCTCAGACAGAAGAGCAGCTCCCCACTGTAACATATAACGCCTTGCAGGAAGCATTCTGAGGTACAATGATCCTCCAAACTAAACAGATGTTCACAGTGGGGTCCAGAGGGGAAGGGAATCCAGATGCTGGCTGGGAGCTTGCAAACCAGTTTCCCTTAGCAACAGCCCCTCCTCCTTCCCATCCTGAGCACTGTTTTCTGAATGGGAGGGGGGAAAGGGAGCAGAGGGAGCTCATTCCCCAGCCAGCACTGGAGGGTGGGGTGGGTGGATTGGAACGCCCCCCCCCCCCATTGCCTGAGGTGAGGGGGCTCCAATTCACCCAGCCCACCCTCCAGGGTGAGCTGAAAAAACCCCAGACCAAACTGCCTACATTCCTTTCCCTGCTCCCATTCTGAAAACAGCTCTGAGGCTGGTCAGCAGACAGATGCAAGTTACTGAAGATGCTACATTTTGAAATGTTTTCACCTGAACCCTCATGCAATAAGGGATTTTCAAGGAATCAGGCCCTTTTAAAGTGCTTTGCAGCTATGCACTTCTGTTTGGTCTTGGCTATAGAGCACTTTCAGGGGCCAGATTGGGTAAAAATTGTCATTTCTATCTGTGGCCATAATACACAAAGAAAGTGCAAGACCAATTTAACCAGAAGAAGTGTTATGCATATCTATACTGGAATACAGCTATAACATACATTTTACTTTCATTATTATTAATGCACCAAGTACCACAAGATTCCTGTTATTTTTTTCCCCTGTTACAGGGAACACTAGCCCTGTTACCAGAAGGCATGTTGGCCCCTTTAAGACTCAAAATTTCTGGGCACAGCAGGCTGGTAAGGTGGGGGTTAAAAGCTGAGCCTGGACAGCTAGTTAGCTGACTGGAAGGGGGCAGACCAGGACTATAAAAACCCTGGGCTGGGTGGCAGTAGAGGTCTGGCAGCCAAAGGAGAAGGAGTGTGTCCCAGGGCCCCTTGGAGAGTAGTCCAGTGGCTACAGGAGGGGAACTACTGAGGACTCCAGGAGAGGTAACAGCAACCCCAGAAGAAGGACTACAGCAGACGGTGGGGGAGCAGAAGCACAAACCCCTGAGAAACTGTAAGCTGCCATTCTGCCCTCTTTAATCATAATTTCTTGGTGATGGTTATAGTCCATGGACAGGACTGTTCATATTTTCCGGGGTTTTTTGTTATTGAACAAATCTGGTGATTTGGGTGAAGCTATTTGGGGAAGGAGGAGGCCTCACTGGAGCCCCACCATAGCGTGGGAACTCTGGCACCTGCATAGGCACAGTGGTCAGGGTGCATAGGCACAGCGACAGAGAAGGCACAATATTCAGGGCTCAGGCCCAATGCCAGAGAGGGCAAGCCTAAAAGGCCGGGGGGCTGGTGCACCCAGGGTACAACTGTGTGTGGTATTTTTTTTTTTTCTTTTTTGAACTGCAACGTTGGAAGTCTGGGGCCTTTGACTGGCTTCGAGCTTGCAATTCCCTGGCTGGGGCGGGTGGGGAAGGGAGGGCTGTGTATGGGCCTCTGGGCTAGGGAGGCTGTACTCCAGATTAGAGCCAAAAAGGAGGGCCATGAACCCCAAGACTAAAGAGATAGAGCCTCGGAGTCAAACCCTACCTGATGGGTTTAGACAGGGAGGCCTAGCTAGAGAGAGACTGGGGTCAAGGCCAGTGTTGGCAGAGGACCCCAACATACAAAAACAATAGGCAGTCTCCCACTTACAATATTTCCATTGAGATGTGGCACACAAGTAGACAGCAGGAAACCTTAAGAGGACTCCAGGGGTGCCCCCACATAGGGTGCATATAACGCAAAAGATGGCATTGGGGAGAGCGACCTGTTACAAGTACCCAACAAATTATATCATATCAAGTTGTATCAGTGCATAAACCAACAAAGAATACTGAAGTTATTAACATTAAAAGATAGAAATATTTTTTACACATTGAACATTTCCTTTCCCTGCAGGACCATGCACACAAGGAAGAAGCACCCTGGGAGGTGCCCTTGACTGCTGAGTGGCAAACGGTCACATCCAGAACCAGGGCTGCTCACAGCAAAGCAGTACCAGTTCCTCCAGTCTGGCTGAATAACAGGTATGAGGCCCTGGCAACACTGCAAGAGAAGGAATGAGAGGAGGAAACCTCCAGTGAGGAGGCAACTCCACTCTCTTCGTGCTCCGAACAGGCCGAAGGAGCCAAGCAGACCCGGAGGAGGAAACGTCGAGTGATCATCATAGGCGACTCCATCCTGAGAGGTACGGAGGGCTCCATCTGTCGCCAGGACCCCTCAACACGTGAGGTCTACTGCCTCCCCGGAGCAAAGATTCGGGACGTGATGGGGATGATCCAGGCCATGATCCAGCCCACCGATTACTACCCCATGGTCCTAATCCATGTGGGTACTAATGATGAGGCCAGGAGAAGCCCTGATCACCTGATGATGGACTACCATGCTCTGGGGGGTGTGCTGAGGGAGATAGGGGCACAAGTGGTATTCTCCTCTGTCCTACCAGTGAGCAGATGTGGAAGACGACATGAGACCTGCATCAGAGAGACCAACTGGTGGCTTCGGGAATGGTGTCTTGAGGCAGGCTTCGGCTTCCTAGACAATGACCTGCACATCACGACGAGAGACATGCTCGGGTGGGATGGGCTTCACCTTTCCCCCAAAGTTAAGCATGTGTTCTCTTCTAGGTTGGTGGATCTCCTCCGGTAGGCTTTAAACTAGGCTCATCAGGGGATGGGGAAGATGAGGGTGGAGGAAGCCTTGGACCAATTAACCAAGAGACACCCACAAGAACAGCCCAGTCTGGACCAATGATGAGCAGAATGAATATCCAGGTAAGCAACTGGGGCCCAGGCAGTACTGAGATTAGGGGGACAGTGCACATCTTCAGGAGGCCTCAAATGCCTCTACACAAATTGCTCGTAGTATGGGGAACAAGCAGGAGGAACTTACCCTCCTGCTAGCTGACACCAAGCCAGACATAATGGGGCTCACAGAAACATGGTGGGACCCAACGCATGACTGGGCAGTGAATATCAAGGGCTATAGGCTGTACAGGAGGGACAGGACAGGGAGGAGAGGTGGGGGTGTGGCGCTCTACATTAAGAAGGAATAAACACCCTCATTTAGTAGCACAAGGTCAGATGAGGGGCACACTGAAGTGCTCTGGGTTAGAATACAAGGGAGTCGAGGGGAAAGGGACTTAACAGTGGGGGTCCTCTACAGGCCACCCAACCAAGGGGAAGAGCTAGACCAGGAATTCTTAAGTCCGCTCATGGAGGTAGTTAGGTCAAAAGACGTGGCCATCATGGGTGACCTGAACTTTCCAGACATCTGCTGGGAAGAGCAGTCAGCCAGGTCTGACCACTCACATAGGTTCCTAGCTGAGATATAGGACCTCCATCTAACTCAGGAGGTGCATAGCCCCACCAGGGGAGATGCCTTGTTGGATCTGGTGCTGGCCACAGGCGATGACCTCGTGAGGGGGCTGCAGGTGCTCGACCACCTGGACGACAGCGATCATCACCTGCTAGAATTCACCATCCAGCACAAGGTGGCAAAAGCCTGCAGCAAGACAGCAGCCCTGGACTTCAGGAGGGCTGATTTCAATGAGGTAAAATGAATAGTTGGGGAAGTACTGAGGTCCCGGAGGTGAGGTGAGTTGGGTGTCCAAAAAGATGGTCGTTCCTTAAGGAGACGATCCTCCACGCCCAAAGGGAGGTAATCCCAACAAGGATCAAAAGGGGCAAGAGGGTGCAAAAACCCCCATGGCTCACCAAAAGCATACAGGAATGTCTCCTAGCTAAAAGTGAGGTGTACACCCAATGGAAGGGAGGGGCCATCACCAGGGAGGACTATACCTCGGGGCTGCAGAGGGGCGGTCAGGAAGGCCAAGGTGGAGATGGAACTGGGACTAGCTATCCAGATCAAGGACAACAAGAAGTCCTTTTTTAAATACATAGGGGGCAAAAAGAAGGTACCGGGTAACGTGGGGCCTCTGCAAGACACACTAGGAAATCTGGCTGTCGCACCAGATGACAAGGCTAACCTATTTAACGATTTCTTTGCCTCCATTTTCCTGAGCAGGGACCAGATCAGCCCGTCCGCCGGGACCCCCTTAGGCCCCAGGGGAGGCACACCCAGGCCTAGGGTCAGTGAGGATCTAGTGTTACGCCTCAGCTCTGTGTTTTTGGGCAACCCTGGCACAGGATGCAGTCTGTCTGACTCACAAAGGACTCACCCCCCCCACCTCCCCTCCTCTACCTAAATGAAACTGATTAAGATGCAGTGAGAGACGCACCTAAGACCCTCACCAGATAAGGGTGACAAGAGTGAAACAACTGCCCTAGGTCTCATTTACATCCGAGATGGAACCAGATGACCATTCATTTACATGAGAGATGGAGAACAGAAAGCCTGAAGCAGAGACTGCAGTGAATTCTGGGACCAGAGAAGCAGGGGAGCACTGCATGATGGGGAATCTGTGCTTCAAATGTTAATCAACCCATGTTCACACACACCCAGCTCAGCATTTATCAGACCAGTTCTAATCTGGATTTACTAAGGACTTTTCCCCCCCCAGACACACACACACCCCTCTAAGTTTAATAGGCATCTCGGGCCGTGCATTCCCCGGTCCCACTATGGGAGGCCTATTTAAACTTGATTGACTAAAACTCGGTTGCCGGGTTAGGGAATGCTGAGGCAAGAGACCGAGTCAGAGGGGGTATGGGCAACATTTGAACAATGGTTAAGGGTTCATCACAGCATCCAGCCTGCTGGAGCCCTAATCCCAGGTGTTGTCATATCTTTCCCGAGACGACTGGTGGGAGTCCTCTCCACAAAAGGTTATGAGCACCCCAATAATTGTTTTAAGTCTGTTAAAAGACTATAGTAAGATCTGGAAAAGTCATGCTAAGCTGAGGCTTGTGCACAACAAGTAAAAATCCAAAATCCTGATGCTGCAAGCTATCTATTGTTCCTGAAGAAACCATGAGATATCCCATCAGTATATCTGCCACCCATAGGAATTTCAAGCTGGCTCCCAAGTATTTGGGTTACTCCCTAATCTTAAGTGTTTCCTGATTATCAATCAGTTTCCTGAGATGGTCCAAACCAGATAACCCCTTGTCAATAGAAAAGACAATGATTTACACTACTGAGGGTGCTTCGAAGCAGCTGAACTGAGGGTATAAAAATCTGTAAGTGTGTGTGCTGCTAGAGGGAGAAGAGGAAGAGGAAAAGGAAGGAAAAGAAGTAGAAGCAGGAGGAAAGAAGGAGAAGAAGAAAACCCCTGTGCTGACACCATCCCCTGTCGTTCTTGGGACGTTCCCTGTCGTTCTTGAGACAGATCGTCTCTCTCTTCAAGGATTGTGCTACGGACTGTGCCTGTCAGCTTTGCAGCCTGAGTACCGTGGACTAGGTGAGATCCCAGCGTTCTCTGTCTTCTTTCTAGGCATAAACTTCTGAACCTGAACTGTATCAGTTAAGCTTGAGCTAAGTTTCCCCAAATACTTAGTGAAACCAGGGTAGTATTGTCATTGTTGGTGTTTGTTTTTCTTTTGCATGTCTATTACTACTAGTACTATTATATATTTCATATGCTTAGCAATAAATAACTTTTATAGTCAAACTGGTAGTAATTGGGTATATTTTTCCTTCTCTGCTTCTCTTTCCTCCCGTGCTCTGCAGCAACGCTTCTTTTACCTATGCTAAAGATCCCTGTGAAGCCCAAATTATTGTGGGGTCTGCTCATCAAGAGGCCAAAGATTGGGACGTGCTGAGTTTGAAACACATAAGGGGATCAGCTTGTACAGGCTGATTGACCCAGTTTGACTCAGACGTGCCCTTATGAACTGAATGCTGGCCCATGAGGGTGTCAGCTGGACACCCAGCCGGATTCAGAGGGATTCTGTTTACCTGTGTGCTTGTGTCTGACTGCATTTTATTGTTGCTCTTATGAACTGATTCTTGGCATATGAGGGTGTCAGCCTGTCCATGCTGATCAGCCCGGCCAGGTCAGGCGTGTCACGTTAATTTGTGTGTGTTTGTGTGTATGACTGATTTGATGACTTGGGGAGCCCAGTCCCATTGAGATTGAGTCCTGCAGGATAGCTCCGCTGGGGGTGGGGGCTTGCGGAGGGGAGAAATACAGCTCTGTATGGTGGCACAAGCAGCACACTGACAGAATCACCAAGACCCTAGAAACTATCCCTAATAAATGAGCACACCCCAAAGTAATGGGCAAATTTGGTAACACTAGTCAGAACTTCTGGAGGGACTGGAGGTATTTAAATCAGCTGGTCCTGATGGCCTCCACCTCAGAGTGCTGAGGGAATTAGCACAGGTCATTGCGGGACCCCTGGCATGGCTTTATGAGCACTCATGGTGCTCTGGTGTGGTGCCAGTGGACTGGAAAAGGCCCAGTGTGGTTCCCATTTTCAAAAAAGGGAGGAAGGAGGACCTAGAAAACTATAGGCCAGTTAGTCTTACCTTGATCCTGGGGAAGCTATATCCGCGAGAGGCCAGCAGGGGAGGTTATGTTTAAGGGCAACCAACATGGGTTCATTAGAGGCAGGTCCTGTCAGACCAACCTGATGGCCTTCTATGACCAGGTCACAAAATCCTTAGACGCAGGTGTCGCGGTGGATATATTCTTTCTAGACTTCAGGAAGGCCTTTGACACTGTCTCTCACCCCGTTCTCATTAAAAAAAACTAGGGGACTGCGGTGTCGACACCTACACAATCAAATGCCTCACTAACTGGCTAGAGGGCCGCACCCAGAGA
>NW_005842216.1:638637-685210 GCF_000455745.1 Alligator sinensis
CACCTGGGGAGGAAGAACCAACAGCATACCTACAGGCTGGGGAACTCCCTTCTTGTCAGTGGAGAGGCAGAAAAGGATCTTGGAATCATTATTGATGCCAAAATGAACATGGGCCGACAGCGTGGGGACGCGGTCAGGAAGGCCAACCGCACCTTGTCATGCATCCACAGATGCATCTCAAGCAGGTCCAAGGAGGTGATCCTTCCCCTCTATGTGACACTGGTCAGGCCACAGTTGGAGTACTGCATCCAGTTCTGGGTGCCGCACTTCTGGAGGGATGTAGACAACATTGAGAGGGTTCAGAGAAGGGCCACCCGCATGATCAGGGGGCAGCACGGCAGGCCCTACGAGGAGAGGCTAAGGGACCTGAACCTGTTCAGCCTCTACAAGAGAAGACTGAGGGGGAATCTAGTGGCCATTTACAAACTAGTCAGGGGGGACCAGCAGGCATGGGGGAGTCCCTGAGCACCACCAGGAGTGACTAGAAATAACGGTTACAAGCTGGCAGAGGGTAGATTCAGACTAGATATCAGGAGGCGCTACTTCACAGTTAGGGCGGCTAGGATCTGGAACCAACTTCCAAGAGAAGTGGTGCTGGCTCCTACCCTGGGGGTCTTTAAGAGGAGGTTAGATGAACACCTTGCGGGGCTCGTTTGACCCCAGTACTTTTTCCTGCCATGGTAGGGGGTTGGACTTGATGATCTGCTCAGGCCCCTTCCAACCCTACCAACTATGAAACGTCAACATTTTTCTGTTAAAAATAGTCGTATGTCTTTTATGTTTTTTAAATATGTGTATGTGTTTCTATTAGTATCATGTATCAGGATTTAGCAGGCAATTTATTAGGTGGAATGATGTTTAGAAATTTCCATCCTGGGACCAAGAGAAACAGTGCCATAAATAAAAAATAATATCACTGATTATATAGTTATCACAGACCAATAAAGCAGCTTCTGGGATAAGATTAAAACAGATATGTTCTGGACCTTGTTCTTTTCTATTTTTTTTTTTTTTGGTTTTATTTCATTTGTTTGTTTTATTCAAAAAGTGAAATCCTCTAATGTATAGGGTCCTTCTAGCACTAGGTAATACCACTGGATCAGTACAGGCAGAGAGTATGCTGCCACCTACAGCATTGCAAAGAACATGGAGCTCTTCCAGCCAGTTACTGATTTGGCCCATACTCTGCTGAGGTTGCGAAACTTGATGGAGTGAAAGAGAAAGTAGCAGAATGCCAAATTAAAAATACATGTCAGATGGTTGGGGAAGGGGAGTAAGTTCCCTTCTCACACTAAAAAATCTCAACAGAAACCAGAACTAAATCTGTTAAAGTAGAAGCATACAGATTTCCCTGTTTTGTTTTGTTTTTAAAAAAAACAGTGCATACAGAGTTTATATACAAACGATTTTTTTTCTAGGAACATAAATAGCTATCACATACCTTATGGGACTTCATAATTACTCTCTCAAATGAAGACACAAAAATAATGCAAAACAATTAAAAGTTACTCATTGCTACACCTGTCCTCCTGTATCACACTTGCTTTCCTAAAACTACTGACCCATCTCCACGGGTGGGACAGTTGAATAAAATGAAGATGATAAACAGTCCACAAAAGAGAGGGAAGAGGCAAACGTAGCAAAACTAAAAAAGCCCTTTCTTTTTCTCTGCCTAGCTCACTGAGGAGGCTTAGACCTGACTGACACCTCACTTTTTCATCTTCATTATTGCAGTCTTTTTTGATTGCACATTTAGAGTCTTCTGCTCTCTGTTACTGACCCACTCTCCCTCTCCTGAGTCATAGTAAAGAATTTGTATTTTCAGATATTGTCCATTTGAGAATCAGCTTGTTTTCAGGGTTAAGAAGGAGATTTTCCAGTTGGGACAAAACTACCAGAAGCCTGATGCATTGTTCTGGCATATGTACACAAGACTGCGACTGTGCAGAAGTCAAATAATACTGCATAGTAGCATGTCACAGCACCAACAGTGCTAATATGTTACTGCATGGTATTATTAGGCTACTATGCAGTAGCATCACTTAAAAGATGGTCACGGGCACTACTGCACAGTAACTCCTGTTACTGAGCATTTATTTAGTACTTGCTTATACAAGTACTAAATAAATAAGCAGTAACCACTCTGCAGTAGTGTCTAATGTAGACGTGTCTTCTGTGTCCTTATAATATTGTGGAGGTAGTTGTAGGTGATGAAGCAAAGGATTTAGAAAGTAAATATTTAGGGGTTTGCAGGAGTGTTTCATTTGTCATAAACTAGATGGTGTCAAGATAAAAGGCCATCTTCCAAATACAAAGGACACCAGTGGATGTTGGACAAAGAGAGGTCTAAAGTTTTCAAGTCTTCAGGCACTTTTACATGTGCCCCGGGGGTTGGGGAGGGGCGATGCGTTAATTAGAGCAGCTCTCAGAGCTGCTCCAATTAAAGCAGTGCCTTTTCTCCTGTATCAGTGTCCTCACACATAAAAATGGCAGCGAGGGAGCTTGAACTAAGGAGGCTACTGGAACATGGCAATTGCATGTTCCAGCAGACTCAATCATTTATAGGCACAGACTTGGCACTTGTGTATAGGTGCCCTTTGTGTACATAAACCAGCATTTGGTACCTCTTCTCTCACTTGTCCCATTCACAGAATTGAAGGATGAAAGGATTTTTTAAAAACGGGCTTAATCCTATGACCAGGTAAGGGGAGAGTACCCTGATTTCTGGTTTATATTGTGAGAGCCCTCTACCTTCTTCACAGGACCCACTTAAAATGCCTGGTACACTGAGTTAATAAAGTTGCCTAGAAGGCAGGGTAATTTGAATCTTACAGACTAACCAAAGTAGATAGATATCTATCTATTTGTGCACACACAAGCACATACATCTATGTATAGCTTTCACGGGCTAAAGTTACTTCATTAGATACTGTGAAGGGATGTGCACAAAGCAGTGTATAAGGAGAGATAAATTTGAATACAAGAGGCAGAAGGGATGGGGAGAGGCAGTGCTGGGGAGGGCAAACAAGCCAGCAATAAATCTATAGGAATAAAGGAGTCACAAAAAACGAATCCAGGTAATGGGATAAGGATCCATAGTCCCTGTTTATGACATACTTAACACAGACCAGTCTATGGATGACTTCTTGTTCCACAATTTCCTGTTCTGTTCAGTTTTTAAATGTTTGCTGCCTAAGAGCAGCCACCCGCAGGACAGCAATGGAGAGTTCAGGGAGATTACAGTGTTCGACCACAGTCCTGCATGTCTTTCTGCAGCTGTCATATTGGTATTCATTCATCCTTTCATGTAGGAAGTACCCCATCTGTCCAGTGTAGGCAGCAAAGGAGCAAGCTATGCATGTCTGTGTGTACACACACACACACACACACACACACACACTTTGGTTATACTATAGGGTGAAAATCTACCCTGCCTTCTACTTGACTTCAGACTAACACAGCTTACTTTGTCTTAATAAAGTTGATGCCTGCCATTTTACAGTCTCCCAGTGTCCTCCTTCAATCCGCCTACGTATCCTAATAAAAGATTACCAGAATGATTTCATCTCTATCCAGGCATGGTTACAAACTAGTTCCTGAGAATATATAAGATTTTTCTATAAAACAGTGTTACTAAAACTGAGGCAAAATGCTTAAAAATTCTTCTCTACAATTTACTTCATATCCCACTGAAACAGAAAAGGAGGTAATGGATCATACAGGGTGCTTCTACACATGACCAGCCCACGACCATGAGCATCTACACATGACCAGTAGCTACTTTGCTGTAGCGACACACTCCCCGCATATAGCGCACTGCTATGGTGCAACTGCTGCTAAAAAGAACTGTGTGGCACATATGGTGCAGTACAGGCTGTTACTACATGGTGATTTAGTATTTCCAAAAGGAAGTACTAAATCACGGTGCAGTAACAACATCACCATAGCAACATGTGTAGATGTGCCCACATAGACCCAAATGTGGCAGCTAGGAAAGGGTGGCATAGGCACCTAATGCCATGGCAATTAGCTGAAACAAATAACTGGTAGAATCAACTAAGAAATGATTGTCCCACTTGAGTATAAGAGTCTTGCTACATGGTAATTTTGGGCAGCTCCTGGAGCTCTTAACCCCTGGATTGTTCGTACATTAACAGCTTGAAGTGGTTTCAAGCACTCATTATGCATCTCAAAAGTTAAACTACTCCAGGGAAGGATTATCTCTGATCCACACTAGCCAGCTCCTGTTCCATTAAGGTATGGCACCCAAGTTGAAGTCCCCCAGTATCCCAAGAGCTCTCACACCCCTGCTGTACAGCAGGGATAGAAACCTGTCCTGGATCACCAGCCATCCAGTGGCAACTCACATCTACAGTAGCTGCCAAATCTACAAATCAGAATTGAATCACTAGAAGCTTTAGGCTTTCTGAATAGATTCGGAAAAGATTCATCCATAGGGCATAATGGGGAATCAATGAAATACCTATAACTTTGTTGTATTTTGGCTGATTTGGATGAAATATGCAGAAATGGTAGCCTCTGCTACGAGCATGAAGCCTGCCAAGTTTCAAGGTGATAGGTGAAGGGGGTTCTGAGAAACTACACCTTAAATCCTGAAATCAAAACTCATGACGTAGGTGACTGTGTGTGTGTTAAGGCACAGGGGGTGAAAACTTCTGGCGGAGTCTAGGTTCTGGGGTCCTGCACCTCTGGCCACAGGTAAGCAAAACTCAGACATCTGACTCCCCAGGTACCTCTGCACTTTTACCTGCGCTGCTACATCCCCCTTCTCCGCCCCCCACCCCTCCCCGATGCCTCCATTTCCATTTTCAGGCTTCGTGCCCTCAGCAGCAGCTACCACCCCTGCAAGTTTCATCTGAATTAGCCAAAAAACAACAAAGTTATAGATATTTCATTGATTTCCCCTCCCGGCATTATACCCTATGGCTGAATCTTTTCCGAATCAAATCAGAGAAGCAATTCAGATGTACAAATCAAATCGGATGAATCTGAATCCAAATAGAATAGTTGTCTATTCACACAGGCCTAGTAACAAGGCCCTAAGTACTGTGTGTTCAAACTAGATAGCCATTTAGTTTGAACAAGCTTCTCCAAAGAAAACAGATTTTGTAACAATAAACATCCTTTCCTTTCTTTAAGAGATGAAGCAAAGACACACAAGCACTAATGATCTGAGTCAGACCAAATAAAACAAAGTGAGAGACAAATACAAGGGCATCAGAAATTTGCAAGTCTGACTTAATCAATAAAAAAGTAACTAGAGATTAGGAACAAAAGACTATTTTGGGTTAATTCAAGGACAAACTGCAATGTGGGCTTCTTAAATTGGGGAATGAAGCTTTTAAGTTCAGTGCTGGAAAATGGTCATACAGCATACAACAATTTGTAAAATAGCCTGCATCAGATATCCTTATGACATCTGTAATATCAAGGATTTAAACTGACCAATGAACCTCATTAAATGCTCAAAAGGCTGAGAAATCCTGTGACCTGAAAAGCTATTTCTTTTAAGTACCACACACATTTTTTCTTTCCATCTCCTCTTAAAAAGAGGAGATAGAAGACAAGAGAATAAATTATGACACTCTGACAGTATATAATTCTTGGGAAGAACCCAAATACTACTGGCACAGAATCCCTACAGCTAAATCATCAACTGTACTTGCTGTGATTCATCTGCATCTATATACCAAAACCCATGGTATGGAATGGCTTGTATGAAAAAAATGTAGTCATTTCTAAGTCAAGGCAATGCAGGTTTTTAATATCCTGTGGCAGATACGTGCTTAAATGGCTGGTGCTGTCAAGAGTTCACAGCTGTTGTAAACTGTTCCTTTACTTCATGTGCCTTTCAGCATTTGCCTGAAATATTTCCTTATGAGATCCTGACAGAATCATTCATTGGCAGTATGTACCAATCCAATAATATAATAGTAACAGAAAGTCAGGCTAAAGATTTTAGTCAGAAGATGTGTAGGAAGCCAGCACATTTTCAAAGATATATACATTTCATTTTCAAGATCTAAATGCCCACTCATCGTGAGAAAAAAAAGTGGCTGAGCACACTACAAATGAAAATGCCTGAAGAGTCATCAGTATTGTAAACTCTCATACTAGCCTAATCTCACATTTACTCCCACACACTCGCACCTAACTTCAGCAACACATACAGACATTTCAGATCCAAAAAATGACAGAAACTAAGCATAAAAACCCTTAAACATAGATCTATACATGTGGGTGTAAAAGATAAAAATAAAATCTTACAGTTTACAACTCTCCAATCTGGTAGAAGGTAGGACAGGGTAGCACCTTAGCATCTGACAAAATAGGCTGCTTCCTATGAAAGCTCATTTATCTCTGAACTAGTTAGTCTCTAGGGTGCTACCCAGCCCTATTCTCTGTCTGGCTTCAGAGGAACATGGCTAACCACCTCTGAGTCTGAAGCAACCAAAAGATATGAAATAAAACAACAGAGTTTGAAAGCTACCTCTGATAAGACAGAAATTACTCCTTTGGAATTTCTGAAGAATGAAGCCTGGATGTGACTTTACATGGTGATGCTAAAGCAAACAAAATTCTAATAAAACTCAGTTGGGAATATACTTTTTCACAAATCTATTAAAATATTTCTTCTGTTCAAAAGTTATTTGCTCTAGCTTCCTGTTTAGAATCCTAGCAAGCAGACGCAGAAACAATACAAACAAAAAGATTGAAAATTGTAGTTTCAAAGGAGCACATGTTATCTTTAGATAAGTAATTATTGTATGAAAACTGTTATGAGGAACTTCACACTACAACCTAATCATAGTCTTTTTCAGTTTTCCTTTTTTGCTGACCATGTCAGAGTTTCCTAAAAGGATGCAGATGCTTAAATGCTAAAGTGATTCATCAGATAAATTACACTTGCTAACACAGTGCAACTCTCTTGTCAACAGATGAAAAATGGGAGGCTCAACTGATTGTCAGCAGGGAAATCTAATAACTCATCTCAATGACCTGCCATCTTTTCCTAGCACAGTATTTAACAAGGACCCATACTCACCAATTCAGTCTGTAATTGTTTTTGGTTTTTTTTTTTAAACAACCCTAAAGCTATTTCAGGGTTCATCTATGCACTGTATCCTCTTCTAACTGTTAATTCCCATATCAACAGATATACACTTCCTACTACAATAATTTATGTAATACAAATAAAATTTCTGAAAAGTACAGAAAAGCTATTCCAAAATATTTATTTTCTGTTTAAGCCTCTATTGTTTCTGAAGAGGTGCTCCTTAAGTTATTTTGTTTTGTTGCAACTATGAAGAACAAGAAGAAAGGTCGCCTTCTTGCCTGCTTTGCTTTCCCCTCCACCATGGATCCTGCATCTGGGCAATCAGAAGTCATTTCTTAAATATAACCATGCCTATTTGCTGCATGGGGTAGACTTAAGCCCCTGGCAGACATCAATATAATGACACAATTAGGATCAGAGGAATTTTATGCCCCCATCCCAAAAATAACATGTCCTGCCATGCCAGACATGCATGGCAGGAGACACTATTTCTGAAACAAATACAGTCCACTGGAAGAATGAGAGATGCTAATACCCCTTCCTTCCCTGAAATAGATGGGGGAGTAGACAAGGCTTGAGTTCAACCTATAGTACACCAAGTTCAGCCAAGCTACTGTCAGCAAGAGACGTTTACTGTGGAGTTGCCTAATTAGCTTCACAGTAAGTATCTTGGCATCTACACATGCAGGACTATTAGGCTGGAAT
This sequence comes from Alligator sinensis, assembly GCF_000455745.1. Taxonomy (NCBI): domain Eukaryota; kingdom Metazoa; phylum Chordata; order Crocodylia; family Alligatoridae; genus Alligator; species Alligator sinensis. The sequence goes on from NW_005842216.1 coordinate 646,421, forward strand.
AAACTAATAAACTCCTCAGCAGGGTACTACTTGTAAATACAAGTACTATCCTGCTGCGGAGTTTTTTACTCTGCAGCAATGTATGTGTAGACTCTGATGCAGCTGGCATCAGATGCGGCTGGCTGGGGCATAAGTGTGCTTCAGTGCAGGGGCTGCCTGCCAACCAGCCCCTTGAGCCAAGTCAGAGCAGCACCAGGCTGGCAGGCTGACCCCTGGGCCCTCTGACAGTGGGCGCTGCTCTGACCTGGCTCTATGTGCTGTGGTCCTGGTTGCACATGTAAATATGGTGCAGGAGAACAGTAAACTCCAGCACAATATGCACTGGAGTTTATTGCATCACATTAATATGCACATGCCCCAGAGGAAGTAATCTCCTATTGGTACACACTAGACATATTACTTGGAATGTTGGTAAAATTATTTGATGTATAAAATTATTTGATGTATAAATCCCTTTTATTTTCCTCATCTAAACTCACTTAAAATAGAAAACTACAACCAGAGCAGAGAAGTCAATATGAAAAGTTGGTAAAATTAGTTTTTACAGTGTCATTTTTAGTGACCCTAAATACTTGGAACAATGACTCACCAGCCTTTTATTGCTCGTGCTGTAGCAGGATTCTATCAACTGTCATTGTGGCTAATTTTGCACAGTGTGACTGTACCCTTGCACCTACATTTTAGGGAGATGTCTCTTCCTCATCACTACTCTTTTATATTTGTAGAGTCTTAAAGTTACTAACCTAGATGTATAGCTCATCTGCCTTTTCTTTTTTCTTCCTAATCTTCAGTCCATCATAGTGTTCCTAGATTATGAATTATAGCTAAAGTTCTCAGACAACTCAGTGCAAAATTTCAACTTTTGTCCAAAATAACTTTGCAGTAATTTTGGCTTTCACTATAATTAGTTCAGGTACCCAAGTATTTGGGCATTTCAGTCCTTAAAACATGTTTGAAACAAGCTTCTATTTTTAATGAATTCTTAGGGTTCTACTTTAATGTATATTTTTGTGAGACATTATAAGAAATTATGCGTGCATAGCACAAAGTACCTTTCTATTAAACTGACAATTGAAGTAATTGTAATAAAAGGTGAATATTAGAAATATTTAAAGAAATACTTGAACTTGATTTGCAACATTTAACCTTTTATTACCTCCATCTTTACAATTAAAACATTTTTGAGTAGCAATATATAAGTGTAACTTTCACAATCAAATTTCCCTGTAGCCCTGTTGATGTGAGTTCTAGTGTTCAATAGGACATTATAATGAATGTTTCCAGAAGCTCAAGTGTCTCACTGACCTGTTGTAAGACTAAGTTGAGCTGTGCAAATAGATAATTTCCTGGTTTGCTAGAAATTTGAGGCATTTTGAAGGGAGAAACCAGAAATTTTCAGCAAATCAAGACGTAGACAAAAATGACATTTCTGGCCAAACAAAGCATTATGATCTCATTTCACATTCATGGTTTTAATTTTTGTATTCTTAAGAGAAATGTTAAGCAAAAATTGTTGTGAATCAAAACGATTTCTTTTGAAATGGTTTAAATTCTCATTCTTACTCTTGAATTTTTTTCATCAGGAACAATTAGATAAAACCAAGAAAAACTGGCAAAACATTTCGATGTTGCAGAAACATTTCCAGCTGAAAAAGTTGTCTCATGCTCTTTTCTCAAGTCCCTTTGGATTTGGAATGTCATAGATGCTTTGAATATTTTAGGTACTTTCTTTCCTGTGGAAGTATGTGTAGGAATATAAATAAATATATATGAAAAAGAGCATCATAATGTGCAAAATAAACTTGCTGGTAAAATACCTTTCTGATAAATGTCATTTTCTGTAACTGATCATAAAATTTAACGTTTAATAGGAATCCAAGGGAGGTTTACCCTGAATAAAGACTCCAGGCTTATACTTGTTAGAGGTTATTCTATTATAATTGTTGAAGTTCAAGTTTAAAATAGCCTTTTAATTAAAAAAAAAAAGAAACACCTATATGTATCTCATACCACATGGGTATTTCATACCACAGTAACAATGATATGCAGTTGACTGGTATAAAATATCTCTCAGCTTGCATTATCCTTAAAAAGTTAGGGTTTTAAAGCTAACAGTTACAAATGTAACTGCTTTCCTTGAAGTCCCAGAACTGCAGATATTTATGCACAAGTAGCTTTATACATGTGAATTCACTAAGGCAGGATTTCTGAGTCTACCTATTTGTGTAAACACTTTAGGCTGGGGCCAAAAATATTACAAATTACATTCCTACCAGAAACTTCAGGTAAAATAGGTGAACACTTACTAATATAGAAACATTCCAGCAGTGTACATATTCATGGTTTCCCATGACAAGAGATTTCACTTTTTTAGATGCTACTTAATACATGTCTTAAAATCTTAAATATCAGCAAATTATCAGAATTTATAATCTGGAATAGATTACAAAAAAGAAAAAAAAAGGAATGACACACTGATGTGTGGACGGTGACTGGGGCTGGCTGGGGTACAAGGGTGCTACAGCAAGGGGGCTGCATGCCACCTAGCCCTGCACTGTAGCACCCTCATACCACAGCCAGCCCCTCTACTGCCCAACACCACCAACCAGAGCTTGGGGCTCAGTCCCTGGGACACCTACCAGCCCAGGGCTGCTCTCCCCATCTCAGTTTGCTGTGGTCCTGGGAGCATGTGAAGTCGCTGCACCTGGGAAACAGCTGATTCTGGTACAAAGTGTACTGGAGTTTATTCAGGTACATTAATAGCAAGTGTAAATGATTGCTTTCTGTCACAACCTCCTGCTATTAATTTTTACAAGTCAAAGCCACCCAATCAGTTAAAAGACTTTGCTTGCCTCTCTCAGGAAGAAAAATTGTCACTACAATAATATAGTTGTTAACATTAAATTTTAACATTGTGCACACTGAAGAAGTTTAATAATTTTTAAACCTCAAAGACTTCACTCTAATGTAGGCTTTGATGCAACTGTTTATATAATATAGGGAATTTAAATATGTTAATATGTAACAGCCTGCAGGTAACTATTTCTTTGTGTAAACTTAATTTTAATAATGTTATTGTATGTGAAGTATTTATTAACATCACATTTCACAGCTGTAAGTTTATGATTAAAATATCAAATGGTAATTTGTTTTTACCGCGAGACTAAGTAAAAACATAAAGTATGATTTGTATTCTGCAATCCGTACACATACTCAACCATACAATTCAGCCTGAATCATTCCCCAGACAGACTCTAATTAACTTCCAAACAAAGCTTGGGGATTCCTGTTAGAGCAATAATGCTGCATAGACATTATGCATATTTCACCTCTAGGAAATGATCTCATCTAACTATGACTGCATTTAACAAACAATGCAGAAAGGTTTTCCTAGTTTGCTGTGAATAGGATGACATTATAAAGTTTGTTTGTAAAAGTGAAGGGAGATATTTGTCTGCTTACTTTACAAATAGAGGAAGGCTAACAGAGAAAAGATTATCAGTGAGAAAATAGCAAATGAAAAAGATTTGAGTTCAAATGTATTGAATATATAACTATCATAAAATTCAGCCACAAAGGTATAGAAGCTATTTCTTTCCTCCAATTCCTGAAGTAAAAAAATGCTTTTGCTAAGGCCAATAGGACATCGCGGCCCTTCATTATGAAGAAACAAATAATAATTAGCCCTCTACGTATGGAAAGGAGACACACAGACTTGCAAATATTTCAATTTATAAGCAGTCCAAGAGGGTCTTTACAGCCTAACTGAAACTGTATCCAAGATATTTATTAAAGTGATACTTATATAAACTTATGCATGTCAGACAAGAAAGCAGGCTACAGGATGTTTATGCCTGATTATCTCTTTCACTACTTTATAAATCCCTTTGCTCCTCAGTGTAGGATATCCTGCTTTTTCTGTCACTTCCTGGATTGGATTCAAATTCCTTGCTCTCGTTTTCAAAACCAGTTACATCTGCTCATCAGTAAAACTAATTTCATATCTTTTCAATCACTATGATCATCTCAATCTTCTCTTCTTACTGCTCCCCATGTACTTTCAATGTCCATATCTTCCCCACCACCACCACCTTTGTCCTTGAAAGGCTATCTGCCAAGTCATCTTTCACTCTTTATAATGCATCCAGGCCTGGTTTTAGTTAACACCTGACCTGGAAGTAACTATCAGATCACTGCTGACACTGCTGACAACGTCTGCAGATATTTAGGTAAGGCAGAAATAGGTTAACAACAGAAATAGCCCTGGAAGCAAGAATCAGAATCCAGCACTTCCCCAGCCCATGAGAATACCAGAATGACTTGGTACACTGCAAAGTAGCGCTTGCTTTCCTTCTGGTACCACTCATTACTCTTTCACTCTTGGCTGATAGGGAGCCATCTTCAATGGGGAGGTAAGGGATACACCCAGCCTTTAGTCCATAGCCTGCCAGTTAGGACACTCCTGAAAGTGGGAACTGAGGAGGGCCTAGAATTTAGGTCTCTGATTTCCTGAGCAAGTGCTCTTACCCAGAGAGCTATTGGGCAAAGTGGCTCCCATGACCATATTCAAAAGAGAGACATCTCCCTGTTTGTGGGGCCTGGATACACCAAGTCTGAAGTGGGAAGCACTTAGGTCACACCATTCACCATCTAGGAAGTCTAGGTACCTAACTCTGTTAATTTGTATCATTCTCTTGAGCCAGGTTTAAAATTTAAGGTGTTGAAATGAAGTGAAGGCACCTTAAAGATCAATTAAGATCTGACCCCCAAGTGTATATAAGCAGCTTCCTCTTCTCTGAGCCATGGCAGGGTCCTAAGAGTCCAGCCTCTTTTGACACCAGAAACTGAGCTATCACATTTTCCTACTGTTTTCAGAACACCAGGTAGTTCTGAAAAACTCTGAATCTGACATTTTATTTAAGGAATTTGAGAATGCAGGTTTCTATTATCCATACTAAGGACTCTGTAATTCAATATACATCTGGAGATTAGGCAGGAAAAGTAGTCAGCTTCTATTTAGTGAGCAATGTCTGGTAATTACTTATTTTTTAAGAAGCCAAAAGAAAAGGAACAGAACAACATATTTATGTACTTTGCCATCAGAATGTTTTTTTTTCTTTACTTCAAATGCTCTCTCTCATTTACCTACATTTTAAAGTATTACTTTTCTGCTAGAGATACTTCTATAATATTCGCTTTGTTCACTTTCCAACCCCATACCTACCAACATGGGCAGATCTAGGATTCTGAAAAGAGGGGTGCAAATGATGTGGTGCATCATCTCATATAAACACAACACACACACTTTTTTCTTCAGATAAAAAGAAACTAAAAGCTTTATTAACATGCTAGAGGCCTAGGGTTATATTTTTCAGTGTAAGATTGAAGCAAAAACAAATATAACTTTATTGGATTGTGCATTAATTTGCTATTAATGCAATGTGCTATTAATGCACATTGTATGCATTATAGCATACAATGCATCAGACATACAAAATGTACAAGCCATTTTGTACTTCAAAGTGTGTTTCAGTTCTCATGTTGCTATATATTTAGTTTTAAAGTATAATTAGTTTTTTTCATATTTGCTGTATATAATTACAGGTGTCCCTCACTTTATGTTGTACATGCATTCCTGGAAAATGGCGCATAACTCAAATTTACATAAAGGGAACCCACTTTACAATGTAACAAACAGGGAAACGTTCTAAGACCTCAACTGTACTGACACTCAGGCCCATTTCTACCACTTTTACAAGACAATTTTGGTACTCACTTACTACAGACAGTACACACAAGCACAGGGCATAACGGGGATGACAACTAGAGAAACATGTATTGCAGACAACGAGCGAGGAGTACAGATCCACACAGGAGATTGTATTTTGGTGCACGACACTCCCACAATACTCCACACAAAGCAACTGACTGCAGGCTTCCACCACACTGATCACAAATGAGTAATTTACCTTACATATAATGAATGTTTGGTACAAAAAGGATCATTGCATAAGAGTGAATTCACACATACAGAACCGGCATAAAGCAAGGGAAGCCTGTATGTCTTTTATACATGCTGTATTTTACTATCTGGTCTCTTCTTGTGTGGCTTGGTGATTTGAGGAGAAATTGCATGTAGGCAGATACCAGTGGCTTTGGTTTTAGAACCCCTCCCTCCCTCACTGTGTGATGAAACCAGAGAGTCCTAGGCAGTGGGGGTCAGATCCCTAGCTGGATTGGCTAAACTGGGCAGTGCTTTTTTAATTGGTTGAGAGAGAGGCTGGAGGCCTGGCAACCCTTTATTGGATGTGTGGGTGTAATGTCATGTCACGTCATATAGGAATCTCTCAGCTGAAACTCAGGCCTCTTTCTCTTTAAGAGTGGCAACAGAGGCTGCTGTTAGGAAGTGGGGAGCTGAACTGCAGAGAACTTCTCCCCGTGGGAATGTCTCCTCCCCTCTTCGCTGGAGAAGTGAGTTGGAGCTATGTGAAGGGAAAATCTAAGGCAAAGGGAAAAAGCAAGACTGTCTCAATTTGGGACTCAGCTCCTTTCCCTTTTTTGCCCCTTTGCTTTTTCTCAGATTTGAGTGGGATAATACCATGGGCGTATTAATCCCTGGAGCAGACTCACCAGGGTTGGAGCCTGGCAGTTTTGCTGGCAGATATGGGCCAGGCTTAAGGCCTTAAATGGTATAATACTATGTATAATACTATTGTGGGGGTGTTAACCCTCCTGGAACAAACTGACCAGGAGTGGACAGGGTTCGAATTACGAAGGAACTTGGAGGGGGTGAACTACCCCCCTCCCCCCCATAAGAGATGAGAGCCCTCCTGTAAGACTTAAAAATCATAACCTGGGGAGGGGTCTCCTATTTTTATTAGCACATTGTTATGGGCAGCCCAACCTTTTTGCAGCCCACCCCCCTCAAGTCTAATTCAGACCCTGGGAATGGAGCCCTAGCAGTTACTGGCCAGGATATGCCTGCCCCCCCCGCCCGCCACTTTGTTGTTTTGCAGTTATTGCATCTCAGCTTAGCTGCGTAGCTGAAGCAGGCCCAGTGCAAGGAGGCCTTAGTCCTTTTTGTTGCTGTTTCAATTTCTTTTGTCTCAGCCTATTTGTGTAGCTGAGACTAGATGTCCAGGCTGCAGCCAGATTAGCCTGGTCTCCTTCTGTTGCTTAAGTCCAGGCCCAGGGCAAATAGGCCTAGGCCCCCTTTTGTTGTTTTACAGCTATCGTGTCTCAGCATAGCTGTATAGCTCTGCCCCACTGGCTGTTCAGGCTGTCATGTAGGATAAGCCTGGGTCCTTTTTGTGGCTGTTGCAGTTTCTTTCGTCTCAGCCTAGCTAAGTAGCTGAGTGTATCTGCAGTTCAGGCCCAAACTAGAATAGACCTGACTCCTCTTTTGAGTCCTTTCGCAGTTTTCTGCCCCAGCAGAGCTGAGGATTGGTACTAGGAATTTTGGGGTGTGGTATGCTGACTGAAGTTACAAGCCACCCCCTCAAAACCACCATATGAAAGTGGAAATCAGCACCCTGCAGCTTCCCAGAGAGCAACAAGGGGCCCCTGACTTTGCAGAAGGACCTAGGCAGTCTAGCCATTCCCCAAGGTACAATGATCCCAAGGGACAGCTCATAGAAGTCTTTGGTATGGGCCCCCATCCAGCCTATTTGCTGAGTAGCCAGGTATAGGGGTACAAACCCCCAAAACTAACCCTGTCTGTGAGCCCCCCACCTAGTCCCAGATTGCCTGGGCAAGGGGGAATCTCCCAAAAAGGGTACAAACTGTATACTATACCTTGTAGCTGATAGTATTTCAAACTGCATTTGGTGTTTTCCTTGCTTTTGTTTTCTATTTTTAAAATCTGTCCTTTTTGTGTTTATGTTGCTTGTGAGGAGAGGGTTTGTTTATGATGGACACAGCCAAATTCAGTGATCCCAGATTTCTGGGTGGGGGCTTAAGTCACAGTGAAAACTTATTTGGTACCCTGAAATTTGAACCCGGCCCTTGTTGCTGTTGATCAGTGCCTGGTGGAAGGGTTATATTTGTATTTTTTTTTTAAAACACACAAACAAACTAGGCAAAACTAAAATCTAGCCTTCTTGAAAATCTTGACACTGCATCCAATGCTTCACTAAATGTTATTTCCACACCTGAGTTGATCACGAGTTAATGTTTCCACACCTGAGCTGATATTTTTAATTAGAGTTAAAAATAGTTTTCAGGGCTGTGAAATAGAACTTACATTAAAAGTAGAAGCTAATAAACAGCAGGCCTGCAAAAAAAGATTAGCTTGATTAGTGGAACATCACTAACATCCATTAAAAAAGGAGAGGGTATAATTAACACTTGTAGGATGAGGAGTTTAGAAGGGGTCAGATAGATTACAATGAGCCATAACTCATTGTATGCTGCCTAAATTGAAATGCTGCTCCCACTTCCAAGCAGTTGGTTTTAAACTTTTGGTGATAAAGTAATCAAAGGAGATGCAACTGCTCCAATGCACCCGTTCCCTGCCTCTGCCTCTGCTGACCAGCTATTTATTTTGTAAATCCATATTTTAACCACTGGTGGCAATACAGCTCAACCCTGGAAGCTCTGCTAAACTTTGCAATATAAGACTGAACTAGTTGCCACTTATTGCTTACCCCACCCCTATCTGTAGCACATTTGGCATGCATTCACATACAAAAGACCTTGAGCACCACAAGTTTGACAAAGCCGAACTCATTATTCCCTGTTCCTATCTTCTAACCCTTCTTCACTCCACTGCCTCACTTCTGGAAATACTATACTTCACAATGTACAGTGGAACCTGGGATGCACCTTAGCATCAAAACCATCCAAATTGTTTATTTCTTGAGCATGATACTCAGGGGCAGCTCATATGGCTAAGATTGTTTGTAATAAACCTAAAATATCAAGAGAGACATCCCCTGAAATGCCAAACAGCAGTAGTTTCAAAGAATCCAGAATGTTAAAGAATTGGGGATACAATTTTTAGCAAGTGGAACGATTTACATGCTTTGGTTTCTCTTTCTGACACACTATCACAGAGCACCTAGGTGCCCTGCTCCTAACAAGGAAAAAACTGCTAGGGAAGGAGCCCTAGCAGTGAGTGATAAGCCCAGCTGCAGGTTGCCAGGACAACCAGAGGAGGTCAGCTGACCAGAAGGGGCAGGGCCTGGCTCCCTTATAAACCCTAGGGCCTGAGGCCAGAGGGCAGTTCCCTACTAGCAGCCAGAGAGGAAGGAGCTCTGCCTGACTGCAGGTACAGCCCAAGCCGGGTAAAGGATGGCACATCTCTGGGGTGTTTGAGTAATGTGGTTTTAGCCGTGCGTCTTTAATTTCTGTTATAGCCAAGGGGGCTTGTATTTGTGTTGCTGTTTAAAGACCAGTGGTTTGGGTGAGGCTATTAGGGGTTGGAGGAGGCCTCATAGAGGACCCACAGCAGTGTGGGGACCCCAGAGCCAGTGAAGGCGGAGCAGTCAGGGTGCACTGACTCTAGCCCCAGAGAAGGGGGCAGCGCTTGAGAAGCCCCAGTACAGAAGGGGGCAGCCAAGAGCCCCAGGGAGGGGGCAGTATTGTAGAGAAGCCCAGGAGAGGGGGCACAGAGTGAGACAGGGCTGTGGAGAGCCCTAGCGCCAGAGAGGGCGCAGATTGAAAGAGGCAGGGCCCAGAGAGGACAAGGGGCCAGATTATAATAAGGCTAATACCAAACAACGTCTATTCCATCTGCGAGGCTTGGGGCATGGTACAGGGGTGGTTGGAGCCACGCATAGTCCATAAGGCTAGGGTTCCCCTGCAGCACCCATTGCAGAACGGTACCCACAAGGGGTCCGGGAAACCATGGGGTCTGAGTGTCCATCAAGATGTGACCAAGAGGGCGTAAAAGGCAGCCTTCCAAATGTATTGTGTCATCAGAGACGTGGTGGGCAAGAATTTGAGGGTGCTCTTGGGCCAACTTGGCATGGGAAGGGGGGCCTTCAGGAGATCACGGCCCTCCTGTGGGACCCCGGACCATGACACGCACACCCTCAAAGAGAACCTACCATATGGTTAAAACTGGAGTATGCTAATTGTCTGAAGTTTTTACTTTATTTATCCAGTTCTTTAATTATCCCAAGCTTTTAGATGTCTCTGAAACAGTGAAAAGATCTTGTTTATCTCCATTAATCATAAAAAGGTGTTTTTATTAATTTTTCTAATGGTTTCTGTTATCATTCAATATTTTGTGCAATTCCTTCCTCCAAGACTCGTGCTTGTCACAGCAGGGCCCACTGCCCTTAATATAGTTGCTACTATGTTATCAACTGATTGACTTAATGTTTGTGTTTAAAAAGTTTTATGAAATGTTTTTGAATATGTTGAAAAACAAAATATTTGTAAGGAAATCCAAGTTTAATAACAGGTGAGGATTGAGGTTTTCTTAAAAACGAAGAATAGATACAATTAGCTATTTTGAAAAAGGAATCACAATACAATCAATGACAGCTTTCCCAAAATATCAGATACTAAGCTAGAGCAAACAGGTTTTGCTGCATCAAGGTCAGCGAAAGTACACCAACACACTCCAACTGAGAAGTCAAATCTTCACGTATTTCCAGAGTGCAACAAAAACATTCTTAACTAGCAATTCATCGGTAAAATATTGGCATAGCAAGCTTGTGCTTGCTTCTATTGTATCATTAATAATGACTTCAAATGCCTCACACTACAAAGCAAGAAAAGGATAGATTTTTACAGAACTGCTCTTTATGGATGGACTCCAGTTATTTGCTTTCACTATAATTGAAAGACTTCAAACACATTTGAGACTGTACCTATATATTTTCACAAGTTGTTTTTATTAGGAGACATACACATTAAGTAGATACCTTGCCTACCTAAGCAAAATTTATGTGGATAATTGCTGTTCATGTCTTTTTGGATTATAGGAATTCTAAAGCATTCCATTCCCCTAGTTTAGCACTGTAATTCCCAGTGTCATAACAAAGCCAGAGAAGGACTATGATCTGATGCTTTCTATTTTATTTTATTTTTTTTTTTTTTTTTTGAGACTGATTAAAAAATGGCAACCCTGACCTGACAGTGAGCCTCTTCAGTTATTTGAGGACTGATTTCAAGCAGCTGTGCAGGTATGATACATATCCAGACCTACATTTCTATGCTCTGTGAATTTACAAATTTGATTCAAGATGTTTCATTAGCCAAAATGAAGACTGAATAACAAGAAGACAAAAATAAGGAAGAGGGATATGAGCAGTTTTATTCTTGCCAATATTATATTCATAGGTCATGACTACAAGACATTAGCTGCACAGGACACATCTTAACATCTACACATGAGCCCCTATTATGGTGCACAAAACTAATAAACTGCAGCAGGATAGGATTTGTAAATGCATGTGTAGGTGCTGAACCAGGTGGCTGGGACATGAGGGTGCTTCACTGCTGGAGCTGCCTGCCAGCTAGCCCCACGATAAAGCACCCTTTTGCCCCAGTCAGTCCTTCCATAGCACATCAAGCTGAGTCAAAGCAGCCCAGGATTGACGGGCTGACCCCCCAGACTCCTGCCAGCTGGGGCTGCTGCAACCCAGCTCAATATGCTATGGTCTGGATGCACATGTAAGCTGCATGCCCAGGAGCTTCCTGGAAGCAATAACTGCAGAGCAATAATCTCCATAGTTTATTGCTGCACATTAATGGCTTGTGTAGCTGTACCCATAGACTCGTAAGAGACAAAGTCATTCACTCATTTCTAATTCTAGAGGTGAAGGGGCTGATGAACTAGATCAAATAATTTTGCTTCTTCAGTATTTCTAGTTCTAACTTTATTCATCTTCAGACCATTTGACTCATTTTCTTGATTATGGTCATCACTATTAATTAAACTCTGTGACAAACAGGGCCCAAGACCCCGTGTCAACATGCTCGCAGACCCCATGTGGGCAAGCCAAGACCCCCAACTCCAGCAGGAAGATTTACCTGGGAAACTCAAAATGAAGGAGTCCTAGCTACACATGGCATCCATGCTGAGATTTAAGAGTCAGCTGTCAATCAAGCTGGGCAGAGCCAGGTTGATGACATGGGTGGGGGGGGGGTTGTTTTGGGGTTGTGTGGTTTTTTTTTTTTTGTTTCATTATTTCTTCTTTTTCTTTTGGGATCACAAGGAGGTCCTCTAAAGAGAACAGGAGGAGCTAGGGGACCTCAGTCCTCAGTGGACCCTCAGATAGAGGGTAAGAACTCTCACGGGTATGCTAGCACTCACCCCTGAGGTGGAGGGGCAGAGCCTAACACCTGGCCTGGAATTCACCAAGAACAGGTATCAATCGGGACCAGAGTCCAGCACTGCAAGAAACCATGGTTACAATGATGGCTGGTGTGCGGTTAAGGTGTAGGAAAGGTGGAGCCCCAGTGTTAACCATGCCAGGAACTGAGTACCCCAAGGGGGCTCCCTTTTCCCATTATTCTGAACCCCTCCCTTGCAATTGCGTATCGAGAAAGTCATGACAAGCGAGGTTGAAGGAAAGAGCATACTCACTTGTAGTACCTAGAAAGGAAGAGATCACTGGCAGATAAGTGTTAGTGTCACACTCTCAATCTACTCAAACAAAATAAATGTTTCTGTGTTCCATACCCTATGCCTACAATGATAAGAAATGAAAAAATCCTCCTGCCAAATTAAATAAATTTATATGAAAATTTAAATTCCAGTTGAGCCCAACAGTCAAGAGTTATAGTCATTTTGAACACTAGTTCATTGATCATGTCTGATTAGACAGCATTTGGGATACTGTCCCTTTCACTACAGTTAAAAAGCAGTTAAGCTTACACATTTTAAAGGATCTCAAGCATACATGTTGGGATATTTAAACATGTTTGGTTTATCGCGAGGTGCTCAAATTCAGTCTGCAGCACCTTGGAATCTGGCCTGTAGGGCTCCCCATAGGTTAGGAAATGTGGTGGTGAGGGAGCAGTAGCAGTACTGCTGCTCTTCCCCATAGGCAAAATCCCAATCCCTATCAGCTAGACCAGACCTGGGCTACACCCCCTTACTTCTGGGTGGCCAGGTCAGGGCCAGGCTGTATCTTCTTCTCCCACAGGGCCAGGCCACATCCCTTCCACCTGCACAGCTGGTTCTGGGCTGGGCCACACCCTTTTCCCCCCACCCACAAGGCCAGATCATGCCACACCCATTTGCCCATGGGAATATACCATGCCCCCTGCCCCATGGGGCTGGATCAGTGTTGGGTCATAGCCCCCCCCCCCCCCCCCAAATGAACGGTTGCACCCCCCCCCCCCAAATGATCAGGTTGATCATCCGAGCCCTTTTCCACTGCATGGATGGATTGGGGCTGAGCTGTCCTCTTCTGTGTGGCTGGTTAGAGCCCCACTGGATCCAGCACACAGATTGATTCAGCACTGCCCTTCTGGCCTGCTGGCCAGAACGGTTTAACACCACTGGTCTAGAGAAAAAAGAGACTTTCAGGAATATCTTCTTTTAAGGTTTCCAATATTTTCAGTATTTCTTGCTTTGGGCCAAACTAGGAACATAACTCTTTTAACAGCCTGACAGTTGCTGCACAAGGAAAACTTCTACAATGATGGAAAATATGCCCTTATTCACCAGTGGAAAAAGGTCATTAATACAGAAGGAGACTGTGTTGTGTTCAGCAATGATGTACACATTATCCATGCCAGTTTAATATTTTTACAATAATATTTGGCTGAGAAAAAAATTGGAGGGATTACTTTTTGGTCAATCCTTGTAAAATGCTGGAGACCCAATATATCTTGCTGACCTCTGAAAAGTAGGGGATTTGAGGGAGTTTGCAACACCACCATATAGGATTTTTTACTTGGCTGAAATAGATTTTAAAAAGCTGTAAAAATGCTAAAATTCATTTCCCAGCAACATACCTTCACTACTATTTTAAGAGTTAAACCATGGTTTAGTGGGCACCCCTGGGCAGTATGATGTATTTTTACTCTCCTACAAAAAAAAAATCTAATTTAAGTAAAAATTACATTTTGACATTATAGTAAGACTCTTCTACAAATATCAAAACCACAAAAGATGTGTGCCTGAAAGATGAAGACTGGCTGATTTTTGTTGTTGTTCTATTATGATGTACTGACCCTCTTGTTGCTAATAATTGCTACATGAGCCATAGTACTCTCACTGTGAATCATCAGATTAACAATAAGGAGCATTCTCAATTATGAATTATCATTGGTTGGATGTAGAATAAGTTACTGAAGTAGAAAAGTCATTTTAGTGCAAGTGATACAATATTGCTTAGAGTAAAATGAAGTGTCTGTTTTTCTAATTAAATCAGCAGTCACTCTGGTTGGAAAACAGACAGTTACAATAGTGATTAAACAGAACTCTTAATATTATAGTAACTCAATTTTAGTAAGTTCTTTCTTCTATAAGCATTAATTTTTAAATACTAATAGCACACAAGGAGTTACTGTATGTGAACATCAGAAGAATAGATCCTATGAGCTTCTATTTAGCAAAGATGACTAGAAACTATTAATCTGATGAGCTGTCACTGAGCCACAAACCAACTAAAAGAATTTTATTCAAAGTACTATGGGTTTTCTTTTTCCAAATGTTGCAATTTGCAACATTTGAATGACTCTATATATAATTAATTCTAGTTGTTACTGCACAAATAGCCACTGATCCATAAAACTACTATGGGCATATAGTGAATCCTCAAGCACAAATGGGCAAGAAAATTTCCATATTTTATACTTCAAAGATACAATGGTTTTTATAAGCAGCATACATTATGTTATGACTGCATAAGATTTTATGTATAGAAAACAATACTATCTGGAAAGCTTAGAAAACAATTAAAAAGAGAGAGACAAAAAAGGCAAAAAAACAAATTTCAAAAAGACTGTTATTCTTTGTTAAAATTGTTAAAATATTGCAGATAGATAGAAACAAGCATAAAACCCCTCACATCTAATATTATCTCTGTAACTAGTCAGAAATAATACAACTTGTGACTAGTTACAAGCTATAATTTTTTATGAACATTTGTGTTTAAACATTTGCTGAAAGTACTATATATGTTTCCTCTCTAAGATGGATGTCCAGGAAGTAAATGAAAGCATTTTCAAAGCAAAGTTATAACTAATAACTCATACTATCACTTCTGACATTAGAAAGACAATAAGCACTACATACATAGTTCAGGAGGCATGCATCACAGAGCTCCTGTTTATGAGCTCATCTGTAGATTCAAGTAGGTCAGCAGGATTTAATCTAAATGCTCCTCTAACTAAACTGAGGTTTATATGCTGGGAAGAGACAAAAATTTACATTGCTCAAAAATCAATAGCTAGCTCCACATTTCTGGTGTTTCATTTAAGCAAGTGTTATTGATCTTGAGTTTAACTGCTGAAGATAGAATGTGAACCTTAAATATTCCAAGACTTCATTTCATGAATTGTAGTCCTTAGTAGCATGATTATTTCTTGTATATGGTATTATACTGGAAAAAGGTTAGAGGCCTTTTGAAAATGCTTTACAAAACTATGGAATATGAACTACTACACTACTTGGCACCTGTGACGGTGGCGCACTGCCATCATGGGCAGAAGGAGAGGCGAGGAGAGGCTGCGGGGCAGACAAAACCCTGGAACAGAACCCCGGAGAGGGTAACTTACCTCCGGGAGACCCGGCGGTGCCGGAGCCGAGACCGTGGTGGCAGCTGCAGTCGCATGAGCTGGCATTATGCCGGCTATTTAAGCAGCTGTTCCCAGTAAGGGAAACAGCTGGGCCAATCGCGGTGGCCAATATGGCCGCTGCAGGAAAGTTTAAAATCCCCAGCAGCACCAGAGGGGAGGGGGAGCCAGAGAGAGATAGAAAGAGCAGACAGCATGTCTGGCATGCTGAGGCAAGGCACCAGCACAAGAGGCAGGAGAAGCCTCTAAACCGTGAGCTGAAGAAAGCAAGGGGAAACTTCCTGCCATGCAACAGATAGTGAGCAGGGAGAGGCCAGTACTCCCCTTGAGAGGAGGAAAGCAAGGGGAATGACAGGGCACACTGCGTTTGCCAGCACTGCCCCTAGGAGAAATAGAGCTGGGGACAGGTGCAGAATCCACTGGATAAGGGAAGGCAGCTCTGGGAGCAGCCCTACCCAAGGGGAATATTATTTCTAGGGAAGTTAGGAAGGAAGGACACTAAGTGATATCAGAAGGGTCAGAGAGGCAAGAGGATGGGCTGGCAGAGCTGTACAGCTAAGTCCGAGTCACCGCATTAGTGAAGCCGAAGGCGGGAAAGCCTGCAGAGGACCGAAGGTCACCATCCCACCAGCACGTGATCGGTTGGTGAATGGACGGGGTGTAGGGGTGGCAGAGCCCCATGGAACATCGTAGGCAACAGCTGTGAGTACTCCCATGTTAACCAATAGTTAACCAATAGTATATAACCTCTCTCAAAATCAGTGAAGTAACCAGTATTTTAGGAAAACTGTATCCAAATATGTAATAAGGGGTGTGCATCAATTTGATAAGCAGGTTCCCTTTGCTTTAATAGCAAAGCTATTAATTCTGTTTGCATACAGTGAATATCCTTTTCCATGCTACAGACTAATCTATAATCACACACTGTATTCTGCATTTTCAGTATTCATGCCTGACCAACCTAATTGCCTTCTCTGATGAGATGACTGGCTCTGTGGATGTGGGGCTGGTTTTGTTCAATATCATCAGTGGAAGACAGGACCTGAAAGACAGGATGGAGTGCATCCTCAGCAAGTTTGGAGATGACACTAAGCTGGGGGAGTGGGGAGATAGCCCTACTCTCCAGTGTATGTACTAAGATTCAGAGACCTAGAGAAATTGGAGGATTGAACCAAAAGAAATTTCATGAGGTTTAATAAGGAGACGCACGGAACAATCCCATGCACCAGTACAGGTTGGGGACTGACTGGTGAAGCAGTTCTGTAGATAAGTACCTGGGGGTTACAGTGGACAATATGAGCCAATATAAGATGAATATGAGCTATTAGTGTGCCCTTGTTGCCAAGAAGGCTAATAATGTACTGGGTTACATTAGTAGGAGTGTTGCCAGCAGATGGAGGGAAGTGATTCTTCCACACTCTTCAGAACTGCTGAAACTATATCTGGAGTACTGTGTCCAGTTTTGGGCCCCCCACTTCAGAAAGGATATGAAAAATTGAAGAGAGTCCAGCGGAGGGCAACAAAAATGGTTAGAGAGCTGGAGAACATGACTTCTGAGGAGAGGCTGAGGGAACTGGGTTTATTTAGTCTGGAGAAGAGAAGACTCAATGGTGGCAGATGACAGAACAAGGAGCAATGGCCTCAAGTTACAGCAAGGGAGGTTTAGGTTAGATATTAGGAAAAACTCTCACCAGGAGGGTAATAAAGTGTTGGAACAGGTTACTCAGAGAGGTTGTAGAATCTCCATCCTCAGAGGCTTCTAAGACCTAGCTAGACCTGGATTTTAAGACCTAGCCTTGTCTGGGATGACACATTTGGGCATAGTCTTGCTTTGAAGTTGGACTGCAATACCTCCTGAGATCCCTTCCAACCCTATTTTTTCTATGATTCTCTGTCCACATCCCTATGACTAAAGGTATGCAAAGCTAACTTTGTAATTTTTTTTCCATAAAGTGAATAACCAAAAGATCTGTAAGGACATAACAGAATGGCTACTATACTCAAACCACTCAATTCTCTATCTAAAAAAATAAAAAAATAAAGATTAGTAATATATTATGGAATGAAACAGTTTGTAAATTATAGATAGTGCTCCTCATTATGGAGGAAAATATATAAGCATAATTACATAATTCTCCGAGGTATGATGCTTCATACCTTGCAATTTAGAACTGATGTCCAGCAAAATTCTACAGATTTGAGATATAAATGTCAGTACAATTTGCCAAAATTGTCAGTAGATAGCTGTCAGGCCTGAAATCATGCAGTAAGTTAGAAGCAATATCATATTAAATGATGACATGAAAAAATAAAAAGAATCAATGCTTATCTATTTTAATTGCTAAGCTTCACTACACATTTTGTTGATTCTTCCCTTTAATTTCTAATGTTGAAGAAAACTAAATTTTCCAGCTATGGTTTTTCATTACTTCACTTAATCTGTTGTGGAGCTAATAAAGCTTTTTTTTCCTAGAAACTCAACTTGTATAAAACTGTTCTGATTTTATTTTTGAACAATTAACTGATACCAGCACAATTAAAACATACTCAGTACCCTATAGGAATAACTTTCAAAATACTATACAGCAATGTGTCTCTGGAAAAATAAACTACATTCTTACATTTTTGGGAAAGTTAATGGCCATAGTAAATCCCTCTGCATTTAAAAAGACACTCAAGAATTAGTATTAATATTTACACTGGTATTAAGTTTGTAGGCAAACTTGTTGAGAAGGAAGAACTGAAATTATTTTTCAATAGCTAGTGTACCATATTAAGGTACAGAGTGACAAAGCTAAATCCTTCTCTGAAGTCAGGCAGAAGGGAGGCACCTTAGCGGCTAAGGATATGTAACTACATTACACTTATTATGCTTTAAAGCTGTAAAGAACAGACATTCATGGCACACAAAGTGCTTTAAAAATGGTGCATCCCACTCCAGGTTAAATGTGGATGGGTGTGTACTAACCAAAAACACTTCATTAGAGTATTTTATTGAACATCTGTGCTAGATCTCATCGAGGGTTAACTAAGACTGTGAGACTACTGCCATCCCAGGTGCATTGTGCAGGGCTGCACTCTAGCCTCAGACAGAGCTCCCTTGCTCTGTCCAAGCACCAGGCCAGCCCTGCCTCCAGCTGTCGCTGGCTTGAGTCCCTGAAGGGGAAGGGCTCGAGGGTTTGTATCCCTGCAGCAGCCTTGTCCAGGCTATACTGAGGCTCTGCCCAGCCAGGGCTGCTACAGGAACATAGACCCTGGAGCCCTCCCCCTGTAGCTGGGCAAAACAATGCTGAAGCTGCTGGCTGCAGCTGTCAAGAGACTGGGGGGAACAAGAAAGGGAGCTCCCCTATGCAGACCTGCCCCACCAGACCCTAGTGATAAAATGATGGGGGGTCCCTTGTAGGAGGAGGGATCTGTTCCCCTCCCTCCCCCCAGCTGCTCTTGACAGTTGTCACCTGGTGAGGGTATGTGGCTGGGGGAGGGACCACTCTGGCAACCTCCTCAGAGGCATGTGGGAGCACCCCCAGCAGCCAATGTGGTCAGGCTGTGTGTCTTTCCTACCCCACCCCCACCCATGCACCAAATAGCAAACGTCTGTTCAGTTCAGTCCCACTCTTACTTACTGCGCTTTATTCAAAATGCTATAAGTTGGAGTGTTTCTACCAGGGGCTTTTTGAATGCCTGAACCTAGTCTAACTGTCTCAGAGAAGCATAAGCTTTCATAGGCAACATCCTACTTCATCAGATGCATTTGATGAAGGCTGTCACCTACAAAAGCGCATCTCTCTCTCAACTATATTAAGGTACATAAAAACATTTGCCAGAGTGGTGTTTTTGACTGATAGTGTTGCATTCGAAATTTTAGACCAAAAGAAATAACATTGTTTCCAGTAGAAAAAGTAATAACCCAAGTACAATCGACAGACTCTACAGACTTTCAAGATAAGCAGTGATAGTGCTGGCGGTGCTGCTATGAAGAGACCAAAAATCCTCTTTAATTATGAATAGCAGTAGCCAAGAAAAACAAGTGATGCACAGGCCTGTAGCTTACTAGTACAGTTTTGTTAGAAATACATTAAAGCTGTGTAGAACTGAAATCAACTGATAGCTTAATCAAGTTCAGGAATAACCTTAACCTTCTAGGATAAATGCACATTATGAATACTATGGCCATTTCCCCTCTCTTATACCATTTTGAAAACTCCAATAATAGCTTAAAATATCTAGGCACTCAAATTTCTAAGAATCTCCTTAAAAAGTACATTCAGATTCAGCCAGTATATTGCAGGTCTCAGCAAGTCACCTGCTTCAACCCCCAGGACAGATTTTATATATCAATGGCCTTTAGCTGCCCAAGTGTTTTGTTTTCATTAATCAAAAATAATTTGTTTTCCCAGTATTTTGTTGGAGATTACTTGAGTGGAAAAGCATACAGTTGTTGGTGTACTTTAAATGAGAGGTTGAGAGCCATGGGACTCTTCAGCCTGGAAAAGCACAGGCTCAGGGGTGATCTGGTAGTCACCTATAAGTTTATCAGGGTGCTCATCAGGATCTGGGGGAATGTCTGTTCACCAGAGCGCCCCAAGGGATGACAAGACCGAATGGTCACAAAGTCCGCCGTGACCAATTCAGGCTGGATATAAGGAAAAACTTCTTTACTGTCCGATTCCCCCAAGGTTTGGAACAGACTGCCACTGGAGGCAGTTCAAGCACCCACTTTGAACGTCTTCAAAGATCCTAAGATCCCTGCTGACTTCCTGTCCTCCAGGATCCCTTCCAGCCCAAATGTCTATGAAATTTTGGTATATCAGGAAGTTTGTTTTATGGGCTTTGCCCGATAACACAGCTGGGATTTTTTTTGTTTTTGTTTTTTTGCTAAATTTTTTTTTACTTGCATTACGAATTTTGGTAAGTGCACTTTTTTAGATTATTACATAAAACAAGCACATGAAAAACACGTAGTTATTTTCCTGCAAGCTTTAAAAGCTTCCGACTCAAATCAAAATGTTCTATTTATAAATAGATGCACGTACAGTAAAAAAAGCATTGTGAAACACTGGCAAATATACCCCAAACTATATAAACTTAACTGTTCTCAGTATATCAGTACCAACTTTACATTGAGACTTTATTTGTCAAAATATTCATTAAATATTTACAAACTTTTCAACCTCTGCACAGGCCAGAGCCAGTTTGTGGAGTTACACTAAAATCATGTGAAATTTGTATATTGACATGATTCATGAGAGAGCATATGAAATTCAGAGAAGAATTAAATACAGATCTAAGCATTAAAAATGTATATTGATCAAAGTATCACAACGACTGATTCCTTAAACTTCCATAATATATTACTGATTACTTAAACTGCCTTAAACATATAGGACACTGTTGCAAAAAACTTAATCCCTTTTTTAGAGATGTAAAAGGAGATTGTATTTACTGTACAACTACTCTGCACAAGACCTGTTGACTACATTTAGTTAACTACTCTTAAAAGAGGGTGGGAAGTTATGAGCAAATGACTGTCTTGAAGAACAAATCTCTCTCTCTCTACCCAAAAGCTGTCCTCACTTCTTTGTTACCCTCAATGACAAGTATACTCTTTAAATAGAGGATACACCATTCATTCCATGCAAATTTACATTAAAAAATGTATGAAAAATTAAATATAGATCTAGAAATTTAAGAATGAATACAGATAAACAGGAAAAAAGGAGGTGTGTCATCTCTTATAAAGATCCCCATTCCAAATATACCCATCAAGTAGTTTTGTTAATCCCAAACCCCTATTCATACAAAACTAATGCTGCACTGTCTGGCATGAACAGCAAGGAAAAAACTGGAGCATAAATAACTCTCTTAGAATTGCAAACCCATTAAGACATCTCCATCATTTACTAACACAGAGAGCAAATTTAGAGACCTTTCATACTGTATATAGGTCAACATCTGTCATTCAGACTACTCATTTCTTACTTCACAAAGCTTTTATGGCTACCACTTAATATATTTAAAAGCAGGTCTGTCAGATTTGCACTGTTGCTGTGTGTGTCAGTCAGCACAGGTTATATTTGCTCATACTCCACTAACCCACCAGTTTAAGTTACGGCTTATTACTAAAAAGAAAAATACTTCACAAAACAAAATTAGTGTTGAAGGATGTAAGTTTTTACTGCTTTTTGAGGATCAATTTTGCAATTTTATAAATAGCGATTGCAAGATTGGGGCTGGAATTATTGACTATAAAAGAGATCATGACAAGAGCAATTACAAAGCTAAACAGGGTTCCCAGTTACATATTGCATTCTGTCCCTGATATAAAAATGTGAGATTCATGCTTTCAAGCATATGAGAATTAAGTCTTCTTAACACCTAGAACCTAGTGAGTAATTAAAGCGTTGCTGTACTTTTTTAAATAACTTGCAGCAATGGCATAGTGGTATTGCATGTTTGCTTGTCTCTCACTGATTCCACACAAGTAAATGTACATTTCTTTTAAGTGGCAGGCATAATAGCTCTGATCTCTTGGGACACGTCTACTCATGCAGGCACGTGCACTTGCAGCAGCTCAAATAAAAGCGGTACAAATTTGAGCCGGGGCTTTTTGCCTCAGCACACGTGCCCAGACATGCACTTTGGTGTGGGACAAGTTGTGCCACTTAAAGCAAAATAACCCTGCCTGGCTCCTCCCAGATCTACAGCCAGGGGGAGCTAGAGCCTGCTGGCCCCAGCAACATAAAAAGCTGCCTTGTCCTGGCCCCATCAGTACAAAAATTGGCCTGGCCAATTGGTACCTGGGGACACTATGCCTTGTGCCAGCTGAAGCAGCCTTGAGAGTTCCCTGCACCTTGTACCCAGTGCAGCTGTCTGGCAGTGGGGGCTGCTGCCTGGCTGAGACCTGCTGCCACCTGCGACAGCATGTGGCCCCAAGGCTGTGTGCCTGCCAGACCCGGATGGGGGCTGCACAGCCAGTAGATGCATCTGCCCCTCTGGGCCAGCTGATTAAAAAAAATCTCAAAGTCACTCTGTAAAATACCCAAAAATCCATGTTCTTCCACAATTAAAACAAAAGACCACTATATAAAAAGAGAGAGCGAGAGAGAGACAGTTCCCTGCCCTGCTTTCTTGCCTGGGGTACTTTCTGACCCCTGGGTATCCAGAGGTCTAATATTGTCCCCGCACTGCAAATTTGCAGCACGGGGAACATTTTTTTTGTTCCCGCACATGCCTCTTGCAGCATCTCAAGGGCTTTGAGATGCTGCAAGAGGCATGTGCACACTCATCTGGATGCACCCTTGGATGCTATCCAATATATTTTCACATAAATTTATTGGTTTAAGTCTTTGCTAAATTTGAGGCCAACAGACAGTGAGGCCAATTAATATTTTTCAATGATTACCTTAATATTAAGTTGGTAAATGAGGTAAAGATTGTTAGCAGTTTATGTCTCTGGCCAAGGCAACAGAAAAGGCTAACCTGTCAATGGTGACATCTTTGATGCTAATATTGGCTCTATTTGGGGATTCCTAGCTTTTAAAGTTTTACTCTTCACACTCCAAGCCTGTCCTTTACCACTGCAATACAAGACTTAAAGTGATAATGCAATGAAGCTTGTGAAATCATGGGCTTAGAGCAGGAGAAGGTGTGGCCTTCACAGATGTATTAATTTTTTACTATATGGAAGAGTCCTCTCTTTTCCATTAGAATATTTGAACAAGCCTATAGAATCGTGTAATGGAAACAGTTCCCTATTATTTTGGTTTTTAAAAATATTTTATGGAAAAGATATGAATTTCCAATTTAGTTATGTTACAGTGATGTGCCACTAATATATACCATTTGCAACATGAGCAGCCTATGTGCATGACATCCAGAAGATTGGGGAAGAAGAAGAGAACACAGGGACAGATAGGACAAGGAATAGAAAGCAGAGCAAGAAATCAGACAGTCAGAACAGGGCAGGGAGTAGAAAGCAGAATGACAGATACAGCAGGGGAAGGGGGTTGGACTGGTATTAAGGGAGGGTGAGGGCCTTACCTTGTGGTATGCCTGCCAAAAAGGCTAGTCCCTACTACTTTCTATAAGATAATTGTTGTTCTTTATGAGATGTATTCAGTCTACACATATCAGCATAGGAATATATTATTTCAGACAGGACAGGTATTTAGTTAATATTCACTGGATGCATCAATACGAGACACTAACTGTTCAGAACACTAATTTTACTGCACATCAGTGCATCGTGGCAAAAACCAAGCTATTGCACTAATGTGCTATTGCACTACTGTGCATTAGCATCATTTAAAAGGCATGCATATTATTGCAGCTACTAAACTTAATGCACTGTAACCATGGCGCATTAATGCATGTGTAGACATATTTACTTACTCTCTAATCTATGCCTCCATAGAAGTCTCTGTATAGTTTTCTACAATAGCCATCTCTCCTGTAAATGTTTTCCTCAACAGACATTTTCAAACCTTACAGTATGGTCCAAAAACATTTAAAGTAAAATTAAATTAATGTATCTGATTAACCACTGTAAAATATATAAATATACTGTGGGCAGTTAATTCCCAAGTGCATTTCCCATATAAACAAGTGTGTTTATTGAAAAGCAGAATCAATGTTTTCTTATAATTAAAACAGAATAAATATACAAAATGCTTTTCCTCCCTACTGTGCTCAAGTCGAACAAAAAGCTAGAAACAAAATTAAGTTATGATTCCAGCAGTAAAAAAGCATTTAAGAAATAACTAAAAAATATTTTAAAATATTTACATTTTTCATTATATAGAGGAGATTTCATATGATGACAACCCATTATTTTATCAGCATTGTCTTAAATTATGTAAATTGTAACCCTTTGTTAATATAAATCTGGCATCAGATCAGTTTCAAAAGTTGCCTTCATCAGAGGTTCAATGTCCAGTTGGAAGGAGGCATTGAATGGGGCTCTCCAGGAGTCTGTGCTGGGTCCAATACTGTTTAATATCTTTTTTTAATGATTTGGAAGATGGCACTGAGTGAACACTTTGAAAATATCATCAGGTTGGGTTTAGCTGCAGACACTGTGGACAGTAGGGCAAAGATTCAGAATGACCTTGATAAGCTGGAGAAATGGTCCAAAAATCAATCAAATTAAATTCAGTAAGGACAAGTGCAAAGTCCTGCTCTTAGGACAGAGAAAATCAGATGCACAAATACAGCCAGGGGAATGATTGACTGCAAAGTACTACAGAAAAGGATCTGGGGGTTACAGTAGACCGGAAGCTGAATGTGAGATAATGGTGTGCTCTTCTTGCAAAAAAGACCAGTAATATACTGGGCATCATTAATAGGAGCATCACTTGCAAATCAAGGGAAGTGCTTCTTCACTAGTGAGGCCTCACTTGGAGTATTCTTTCCAGTTTTGGGCCCCTCACTTGAAGAAAAAAAAAAAAAGAGATGTGGAAAAATTAGAGTCCATCAGAGAAAGACAAAAATTATTAGAGGTCTGGGAAACAGAAATTATAAGAAAGGTTGGAAGAAATAGGAGTATTTAGTCCAGAGATGAGAACACTGAGTGAGTAGGGGAGAAGGGGGATTTGATATGTATTCATGAACCTAAAGAGTGGTTAAAAAGAGAATGGAGAAAAGCTGTGTACACATGTTCAAATGATCTGGGAGAACTCTCCCAGGTTTGTTCTCCTGGTATGTACTTGGAGACGCCTGAAGGCACTGGAATGTTGAGGCCTGGAAGAGCCAACAGCTTGCAGTGCTAATGCTGTACAGCCAGGAAGCCCTTGTGCACACATCTCAGCATACTATACATGCTCCCTTAGTCTGCATAAAGACAGAATGGCAACAGGCACAGGGAACACCCAGTTGGCTGACCTAGCCTGCTCAAGGTCAGCCTGTGTCTCCTTGCAGCTCAGTGTAGGGACTGTGAAAAGGGATATGTTCTGCTCCCTGTTCATAGTTTCATAGCATTCAGTAGAGTACAGAGATTCCAAACAAGCCCAAGGCGGAATTGATCTAAGTTATGGGTTTTTCTGTAAGCAGTGTACTTTAGATCAGTAGCAAACAGAATACACATTTGCCATTTGGTGGCGGGGTACAAATCTTAGACTGGGTTCTCTTATTTTTAAACCAGTGCCAAACTTCTGTTCTGTTATGGGTATAGACTGGTTTCCAATCACTTATACCAGTAAAAGTGCTGTCTGTATGGAGCCACTGTCTCCCTTGGGAAGAGGTAAAGGAAAGGAGGATACAATAAAGAACACAAAAATAGTGTGTAACTTCTGAATAACCTGAATTCCTCAGTCCCAACATTGGTAGTAAGAGATTTTTAAATGACTTCCAGTACAGAATTTCCAAGTACGACCCTTTGCCAGACTTTCAGGTTTATGAATAAATTTTATACTGATATAACTATTTCAGTTAGCAGGGTGATTTAAAAAAAAATGTGTTATGCCCTTAGTGTGCATGCATTTACAGCAATATTGAAGTGTTAACACATTATAATTACATTGGCAGAGAAATGGTTCTGATCACATTAAGGGCATTATAAAGTTTTTTTAACTTTATAATTTTAACTTTTTCTATGTGTAGACAAAACCCTAGTAGGGTTCAGTTAAATATTAGATTCAGAAATGTGTGTGTGCTGGAAGCTCCCATTAAGTCACTAATCAGGGTTTTTGTTGGATCTCATTCTCACCCCCACACCCTTTTTCTTCCTCTTAGGACTCCTTTTAAGTGTTAGACAAATCTCCTCCAGTCTAACATCAAAAACATACTGACAGAAATAAGACTGCAATCTTCTCTCTAGCAATACCACCCACTGATCCATGAATAAGTGTTCCAGCTTCAAGGCACATCACTGCTGTAAAGCTACCCCTTTGAGTTTCAAAGAAGAGCTCCTTGTCTTGTGTCCTGAGATCTAGAAACCTGCTGTAGTTAGTGGGCGAGTCAAAAACTGAAATCTGAGTTTACAGCATGCAGTAGAAAATCCCTTTTTTAAAAAGAATAATCCACCATGTTTTGTAAGATAACAGCAAAGAACAGCATTTTAGAGGTAATATTCATGCACATTTCTTCCATGTTAAAATTATTTTGCCTGAATTTCTTCATTTAATAGTTAAAAGTATAAAGATAAATTGTATATTGTTTTACAAAGAATGTAGTGAGCTCTTGGAAATATTCATTAAGATTACAGTCATAAACAATGATTCATACATTTTACCTTGACATTGTGTGAACTGTGGGTGGGGTATGGGGGTAGGCATGTCCCACGAGTGGGGTAAGGGGGGCAGATGGTACCAGCAAGGGGTGAGGGAGGGCAGGTGGGACCCACAGGTGAGGTAAGGGGGGCAGGTACAACCTGCAGGGTTGGCATCCAGGACTGTCTGGTGGGGTCCATGGTGGGGGAGCTGGGAATCAGGGGCTACTTTTAAACCCCTGACTCCCCCCAGTAAACCTATACGCACATCCCTCCAGCCCTTCCCCACACCATGATTTACTTAGTAAGCTCTATAGTGTTTTTCCTAGGCCCTTGGGTTCCAGGGATGGGGTACTCACTGAGACCTCCATGCCCCTGGGGTTCTGCCCTCGAGTCAGCATTCAGCAGAGACTGGTGAGATGATAAACAGCTTCATCTTTATTAGGAAACAGGATTCAGCAATTCACACTCTCACAGCTTGCAGGGGGAACCATCCACACCATCAAACCACACCAAAATGACATCAGGGGGAAAACTGGACTGTTCCACTGCAGGCCCCTTAAAGGTAAATTCCATATACCATATCCCTCTTTTTAACTATGAAAGCTTCCTCTTAAATTGTTGAATGTTCATCAGTAGTTACTTTAGCTTGTAACATTTCAGGATCGTGAAGCCAGACATTGCTAGCACTTGGCTCATCGATGGGGTCTAGCCTTTACCGCTATCCCATTACATAGTCCTCATACTTCACTGGCAGCTTCACCACATGTCCACTCTTAGTATGTATGGTGTCATCAGGTGTCTCTGTGGGTACCAGTGGATTCTCTGAAATGTAATGAAACTCTTGCTCTTGGTGGTCTGGTTTTACTTCTGATGTTTGTTTTGCTACCATCTCTTGAGGTGAATCAACATGTTCTGCTAGTACCAATGAGTAATCCTTTTTTAAGTGTCTTCTGTTCCTCCTGTAGACATTATCACAGGGAGGGTTCACCATGTAGGAACACGGTTCATCCCTTTTTGCCATAATGGACACTGGTATCCAACTTGTACTTGTTTGCATCCTTACTTTCTCCCCTTCTCATAGAGGTGGCAAGAATGCAGCCATGTGATCATAGTACTTCTTTTGGCGCCTTTGAAGTTTCCACAACTTGTGGGAGGCATTCAATGGTAGTCTAGGAGTCAGCACTGCCATTGTAGCAGGGATTGTACTGCGCAAAAGTCTCTCCATCAGAGCTACACTGGAGCATACTCAAGACCCATAATGGGTATATTCCAGAGACTGAGTAAAGCTGGTGTAGATCTGAGCCATCCTACAATGTCTTCTTAAACATTGATCTGATCGTCTGAACTGTGAGTTCAGCCTGACCATTGGATTTTGTATAACCCAAACTAGAATGGGTGATGGTTATGCCCCAGTCTATCGCAAATCGACTTTGGCAACAGGGGAAGCATGGCAGTATCAATTGCCACTTCTCCCTCATCACCAAATTTCCTGATCCATGGGGAGCCCTGCAGGCTGGAAGCCATGGCTTCATAGGCTAGAAGTTGAGCACCCCTGCACTATAGCATATCTTCATAGTATATTTCATTCAGTATAAAATACATTTTCTGAAGGGACTGTATTTACAGCATAGAAAGATGGTAGTTTGTCAGGACCAAGCTTGGGGGACAGTTATATAGCATAGCAAAGAATGATAAGTTCAAATTTACTTTAAAAGGGAAGAGTTGAGGTGTATTATTTCAAGAAATAACTTGTTTTGCAAAAAAAATCAAGGAAAACATGCTGTGGACATAGAGAAAAGGAAACTTTTGTAAATTTATGGAACACATACATAAGGTCACATTAACTGAAGCAAAAATATACATTATTTTCATCCAATGTATTTTAAATGAGGGTAATACTGCATTTATAGTCTAAATCTATTGCAAACCCATACTCCAAATATTGCATGTGTCTAAAATACCACGGTCCAGTCTTCCTTAGTAATACCCACTTCATGTTATAAATAGGGACTATTGGCTGAATTTTATGAAGGAGTATATCTTGGTACTAATAGAAGAGTTTGTGCTTTGGGAACCCAGAATTGTAAGACTGTGTATCAAGTTACTAATATAGTTCTGACTATACAAATGAGACAATATCACAGTACTGTGGGAACGATTGGTCTATTACCTGTGTGAAGCCTCTGAACATGGGTAGGGTTAATTAGACTGTGGTAGGAATTTTCCAAAAGACTGTGTAGACTCTTACTGAGCTGAAAGCTTATGCATTTGATAAAAAAGTGGACCTTCTCTTCAGCTGAATTGCCTTTTGAGATCTTATTAAATATTCATATGATATCACAAGTGTAACATAGCACCAAAAAATGAAATACATATTTCTTCCAAGTCCAGCGTTTTTGCAAGGAAAACTTGTAGAAACAAAATCACCAGCAATTTATACAATAGTTGGAGACTTTTCCCATTGCTACAGAGCCTGCATTTACATCAGCAGAAAATGCTTTTTAAGTTTGAGGCAATATTTTTTTCTGCTCCCAAAAGAGTGAGACCAGTAGCTTCTCAGTTATTGATTGCTTTTAAATGAAGCTTTTAGCATAGTAACTCAAATAGAAGTTATCTCACTTGCATAAGCCCTACCAAGCCAGTAAAAAAGCTTTGCTCCTGAAACCATCCTCAGAGCCTGGGGGAAAAGAAATGCCAATCACTTCATCATGCAATGGATGTTGTCCTGTTACCTGACCTTACTCCATGAAGTCATTTGTATGTTTGCTAAGTTTGTAGGGAGACAAATGTTTTTAAATAAGAATCTTCAAGACCTTCTTCATGGACACTAATATATGCAATTTGTACTGTAGTTCAAAAGGTTGTGTTTAAAAGAAAAAATCATTTATGAAAATTAAAGTACTGCAAAATTAGCATCATGCGACTGGTGATTGGAACAGTGTTACACAGTCTTAACTTAGCATTTTCCCCTGCTTAAATATTTTTTATTTATGTTGTTTCCAAAGAACATTCACTAGACAATTCAGTGACATAATATGTTGTGAAATGTAAATGCACTGTTAGCATTTAGTTTATTCTTCATACCACTAAGCACTGACTTAGCTTTTTAAAATACTAATGCATCTCTCATAGAGCATATGAATGTCTTCAACCCTATTCTGAAGGCATTAATTTACTGTTCATATACAAAAATGCAGAATTCCTTGAGGGAAAATTGTTATAAAGTACTACAACTAATTAAAACATCAATCAGGGTTTCTGCCAGGTGTAAATGTATATGTACATATGAAATGTACATATACATATGAAATGCATATGCAGGTATATTGCACATTGTATCAATTTTCCATTTTTTTGAAAAGCACCTATAGGTAATCTCTTGATATTTGCTGTTGCTGTTAAATTTTTAACTATAACTATGGATATTTTACCTGCATAATGTTCTTGTTCTCCCTCTTTCCTTGCTTTTTCTACTTACATAGAAATAGAACAAAATCTCACTCCAAATATTTAATTAATAAGTAGATAGCTGTAAATTAAACATTTGATAAGAAATCATGTTAGAAAAGAATAAGTTATTTAAGAGGTTAAATTAAACAAGGCACTGTTAGGACTTTTACTAGGCAAACCACATACTGGAGTTGCAAATTATGTAACTGGAACAATTTTTCACCCTGGCCCTAAATGGAACTCCTTTTTGTTCACAGATAATTCTAGGTGTAATTTTACACTCCAAGTTTTTTTGCAGTTGGAAAAATGGAGGCTGGCATCTGAAAATCTGACCCACATTAGTTTCCCTATCATAGTTTCCAGCTATTAAAAAGATCAAAATATAAACTTCCTTGTCTTCTCCAAAACATTAAAAAGTTTAAAATTGTAATCAACATGAGCTAGTAAAGTACTTGTGCAGTATACCAAAACTAGATTAGCAGTATATTTTGTAGAATAGTTTTTCCATGTTAAGAGAAACAAGGAAAGACTTTCATTATCTGGCTAAGAATAAGAATTAGATTAGTAATTTTCTCATTTCATCATTATCTCATTCCTGTTCCACAGAGCTGTTTTAACCCTGATGGAATGATCTTTATCACAATATTATTCAAGTGAGTTGCTCTCATTTAGTCATAAATTTAAGTCATTATGGAGCAAATGAGATTGGACTGATTATACGATGAACACCTATCTGAAGATATTTCTTCATCAAAACAAATATAAAAAGCTATCTATAGACCCAACCCAATCCTTCCTGATAGATTTCCAGCAAGGAATGCATGGCACTAATTTATGAAGTAATTACATTTCAAAAAGTAGAAAATAGCATTCAACTAACTTCAAAACGTTATACAGTTTGTGTTGCCTTCCTCAGCTGTACCATTCTTTTCCCCTTAATGTCTTGGTCTAACATGTAGCTTGCCATGTCTTCCTTAAATTTATACATTACTAGCAAAAAAAAAAAAAAAAAAGAATAAAAAGAATGTTATTTTTGCTATGAACTCTATGACCCTTACAGGGTAAGGAGCACTATGTAGAGACCTAATGACTGTAGGGTCCACCCTCATGTTACACCATACAGAACAGAGGATTGAGGTCCTAATTTATCAAATTAAAAAAGTATGCACTTGAGCAGTCTCATTGCTGTTAGTAGGACTATATGTGTACTTAAAGTACATCCTTAAAAGTGCTCTGCCAGATATTTTCGATCTGCCTTAAAAATGTCAAGTTAAGTTCCCAAATGGTGAAATTTTTTTTGCATGGAGGTATGCAGGTTTATATTAGCTGAGGCAGTGGTGGCCAGCATGGCACAAATAAATCCCTGCCTACACCCCTGCCAAGTGCCTCTCTGATCCTGATCCCCACCCTTCTCCCCACAAAGCATACCTGACAGATTTTGCACCCTGGAGCACTGGAAAAGGTGGCTTCAGCCTCCAGCCCTGTGGAGGAAAGGTAGGATGCTGATGTGAGAGGAGAAGTTATGGCCAATAGCCAGGTTAACCCTTCTTGGCCCCTCAACAGCTGTAGTTTTATATGGCAAGCAAGGATCTGAAACCTTTAAGTCAGTAGCATCAGTAGCAGGGCCAAAGAAGGGTTTACTTGGTTTTTGGCAGTGACACCTGACATCTCTTTTTGAAGCAGGGTCCTGCCCCCTCCCCAATCTGCTCCATGAGGCCAGAGGCTAAAATCCCTGACCTTGAATCTGCCCTGCCTTTAACTAAGCATCCAGGGTTCATCTACCATATACAGCAGCTGCCTGTGACATGTATGCCATGGGTTGGCCGCCCCTGAGCCAAGGGTCTCGTCCACTAGCTCTTACTTGTCAGTTTAATGCCACATCTATCAATGACATTGTATGATTGTATAAATCTATATATTTGTTTAAAACTTATAGAGGTATTTAAAATTGATAGTGAACATGTGATTAGTGTCTGGGGTCATATTTGCCTCTCTCCCATTCCTGTAAATGTTACCTTTTTTCCATGACTCACCCAACCAAAATAAAAGGAAGGATGAAATAACTGGGCCTTGTTTTGATCATGTTTCTTTATGTTCTTTACTTCATCTTCCTTTTAGTTGCATGGTTATTTGATCCAGAGAAGAACAGCCTAATGCTTAAATATAGGGCTGTCAAGGTTTTTATGAAGTTTTGCCTTAAGGTGTCTAGAAATAAATTCCCAAGGGTTGGTTCTGTGTATCCTCAGGACACAAACTGTACATTCATTTATTTGAACACTGACAAACTTAATTTTCCTTTTTGACACACAATCCTTTTTCCCATAGAACTAAACATATCTGATTTCACCCATACAGTTTGCCACAGATTTCATTTTTTTCCCCCATTAATGTTTCTATTATCTATAGAATCAACTTAGATTCATTTTTATCGCTTATTTTAAAGCCAGAAAACCCTAAACCATGTATACTGAAAAGCTAAATTAACAAAATAGTAAATATGATGCTTGGAAATGCTACCAAATCTTACGGTATTAGCATCTGTATTTAAAGTTAATGCTTATTGTTAGTAGTAAGGTAAGAACATTTGGGTTTTGTTTTTTCTTTGTTTTTTATTTAAGAAAGAGGCTTTGAATAACCTCTTAGTCTATGAGCCCGTTTATTGACACAAATAAAAATTAAATAAATATGACAATTGGAACTAATGTAATGCTTGATATCAATTAAGTCAGCATTCCTGAATCTGGATTTATGCCCAATAATTGTGTTTTCAGCATTTTTGTGTGTCTGACCCCTGTAGAATAAACTAACCATTTAAACTGTAAATTACATTGTAGCTTCTTGGCAATCAAGGTTCCTTGGGTGAATTTGATATCTTTTATTAGACCAACCCAAATGGTGGGAGAATAGTTATTAAGCAAGCTTTCGGATTCAAAAACCCTTCGTCCTTGTAGCTTCTTGTCATTTATTACCATTTTGTATTATGAGACCTAATGGGGGGGGGGGGGGGGGGGATTTTTTTTCTGGGGTTGGTAATTTTTGTCCCAATTCTGCAAAATATGCACAGTTGAGTATCCCTATTAAAGTCAATAAGATTACTCACCAGCATAAAACTACACACGTGTACAGTTGTATTTGCACAATCAAAGCTTCCAGGCTTAATATTCTTTACTCATTTATCTTGTACATCAAGAATTTCATGGGCATGTCAGGAAAGTCAGCCCATTTATTTTGTTTTTTCTAAGGAAATGAGCTTAACTCAAATGTAAAATTACAAGTCAAAGATTTGTTCACATTACAGTACTGATATACCAATCTGAACAATTTCTCTGTTGAAATCTAATTTGTTATTCTTTTCCAGTGCTTCTATATCCCTGCAAGTCTTTCAAGTATAGTCATCTAGCCCTTCTCTCATTTCATGTGATTATACTTTAAACAAATATCTAAGAACATGCTTATGTACTTTGCTGAACCATGTTGTTTTGATATTTTTATTGTGCCTTGTCATCTTCAATGGCTATATTTAGGACTGTGGTATTTGGGACAGCTTATATAGCAGAAGGTGATTAGGAAAGGGGAAGAAACAGTGGAAACAGACATTGCTTGATGTCTCATTTTTGCCAGCATAAAAATTATGGCAGCGAAAATGATGGGCTAATAGATGTCACTACACATTGTCATGCAACATGAGAGGAAATTTAGTGGCACATGAAAAGGTAGTAATAGATTCTGACACTTTATTGCAACAGACATCTATTAGCTCAGTGGCAGGAGAGTACAAGTAGCCTGAGCTACTCATGCTCTCCAGCCATCCCCAGCAGGGGGACAGAGAGCCTCAAATCCCCTGGAGCACCTGCCCAGCTTTCCCCAGGGTGGAAATCTCAGGATGCCTCTCCTAAGTGGGGAAGTCAGGATTTCCTGCTCAGCTAGAGATTCTAAGAGCAAGTCTTACAGGCCCCCCCAGCCCATGCTGGGGAGCAGGAAATCCCCTGCAAGGGATTTTCCAATGAGCATCTGCAGTGGAGAGGGGGAAACTCCCATCAGAGTTCCCCCCACTCTGCTTCAAGACACATGTACAAGGAAAAAACTTGCAAGGGATTTCCCCACATGTGTATCTGTACCCCAACCCAAGGTGCATGTGTGAAATATTTTTTTTTTTTTTTTGGGGGGGGGGGGGGGGGGGGGGCCCCCTTATAGGGGGGGACACCCAAGTCAGGGCATGGCACACAGCAACATCTATAGATGTCTACAGCATGATCAGCTGTGCCAAGACATATCACAGCGCAGCTGATCAAATTCCACAGAAGATGTCTGTTTGCCGTCTAAAAGACTCACAAAATGTTACTCTTTAATGCTGCATAGATTGTGTGTTTACAATATTGTTTTAACTGTTTGTGTTTTATTTCTGATAAATTAATTAAAAGTAGTTTTTCTCATTTATCTGTATTTTCATAAGAAAAAAACCTCTTTTTGAAAAAATTGTATATTTCTCCAAACCTAACGTATCAAGTGACATGGGTGTGCCTTACAATTCACTGGCAGTTGTCCTTAAATTTTTCTCTTTTCTTGGGTGAGGACTTCCATAAACGTACTTTTCATCAAAGTCCTTTCATTTTCATTATCTTAATCATCAAGTATGTTTGGTTGCTAATTTGTTTTCTGGTAGGTGATATAGCTACTGAAAAACAGGTGCAAGATAAGTTAGCAGTTGCCAGCTCTTGTTTGTTTGTGTGACTTTTTTTTTTTTAAGATTAGGAAGCAAAACTGCATTTGTTTATAAGTTTACTAAATGACAATATATTTAGAGTTTACAATATTTAGAGTTCTTAGCAATATAAAGCCATAAAAAACTGTAAGATGTCATTTTAAAACAGCTGGCAAAAACATTTTCTGCTTTCCCGTATTTACATAAAGCCATCCAAGATGCCATGTTTAGCTTCTCTAGAAGTACATCTGTATAACACCTGCAAACAAGCAAGATCTTATTTGTTGGATACAATTAGTGAGGGTGGAAATTCTATTACAGTAGCACCATTCAGCAGTGGGGTTCCCCAGTTCAGTAGAATTTTCTTCTGACTGCCCTAGTGGCTTATCCCTCTTACTTTCCTTACAATAGTAGCAATATGTAAGAAATGCACCTAGGTGTCCATCCATTATAAAACCTAGACAGTCAAAGGCCCTTTCGTCCATTATTCTATATGTAGTTGGCAAAAATAACTGCAGAAGTCAGCCTGGCCTAACATTGGAACACACTGGCCTTACAAAGGAAGAAAACAGTCCTCTAACAGGAGCATATATCTTACTTCAAACATCTCCATACCAAAAGACTGAAGACTGAGTGTCTGGAAAGCTGGAGATTTCAAGCAAATAATCCAGATCACTAATTTATACATCTGGTAGATATAAAATGTGCTGTGTTGGCTTTTTTGTATCTCTGGGTTTCAGGCTTCTAAGTTATTCTTTTTATTAGAATGCCAAAATTTTCTCTGCGAAAGATACCAGATTTTTAAAAAACTACTATTCCTTCTGCTTTCAAATCTATTACATCACCTCCTAACTTTCTCATAGGTCTTTACTGCTGGTTCCATCCTCTTTCTCTGTTCTGTCTCTGGATAGTTCTTTCCCACTACTGGGAAAGGTAATGCAGCAGCATCGCTTCTCCATGTCCAGAATGGTGGCAGCTGTATGAATCATAGGACTTGCATCACAAATCTTCTCTGCTGTTGGAGTTGCTTTAATAAGCCCACAGAAAAGTGATCTTCATGACAAAGATTGTGTCTACATGAGATGCTGACTGCACAGTTGTTACTGCACAGTCTTTTAGTACTTATGTAAATGTAGCAGGCATGGGTGTCTGGTGCCTCAAGTCAAAGGGAGGCACATGCCCCTCTGACACCAGTCAATGACCAGGGCAGGGGTGTCCCCCAGCGGCCAATCCCACTGGCCAGGTCCCCCGGTGGCTGATCTTGATGGCCAGGGGGGCAGTCCCCCGGCAGCTGACCTCACTCACCATAAAAGTGGTTGTGCCACTGCCAGGACTCCCACAGCCACTTCTGGAAGCAGCTCGGCTGCTTTTGCTAGTGGCCCCGCTCCCCAGCTGGTGCTCGCAGGGGGGGCACTGGTGCCCCCGCCTGTCCCTCTGCTCACTGGCTAACCAGGGAGTGCAGCCCGACAGAGGGTGCACAAGTGCTCTCAGAGGGTGCACATGCACTGTGTTGCCCCTGGTAGCAGGCTTACCTTTTTCAGGACTTGGGTAAAGTCCCAGGCTTGAGGGTCTGCTGTTTGATTGGTGGAGCTCGTCCACCAATCTGGAGACAGCAAAGAGAAGCAATAACACGCCCTTTTCCAAAGGGAGCAGGCAAGAGCAGCTGGACCTGAATCAGAACTATGCCAGCCAGGTCTGGAGAATTTGGGGGTTGGAGCCCCTGAAGAGTATAAAAGGGGAGCGTGCTCGGTAGGCTGAGGGGAGATGACAAGGAGAGAGGAGCTCCAGAGATGGCTGTACTCATGACCCCACCTGAGCTTCAGCAGTACGCGGATTGGTGCACAGGGAGCTGGCCCTGGGAGCAGATCGAGGCTGCTCGGGCTCCACATGGTGCACGGGTCAGCACACAGAGAAACCACCTCGGAAGCAGCTCATGAATGCTCACATAAGCCCCAGCCCCAGGCCGAGTGACCAGAGCCTCGCAATGCAGCTCCACATTTAACTAAAAAAGCTCTGGTGCCCAGAGCAAGGCCTGGGAAAAGGAAGAACCCCCGGTGTGAGACCGGGGAGTCAGAGCCTGCAAGGGCTTGTCTCCTGTGAGAGAGAGAGAGCCCTGGGTGCCCCCTGCAGGGTGCCGGGCCATCAAGGAGAGCCAAAGGCGCTGCTGAGGAGAGGCTCTTGTGGAATTGGCCACCAGGGGATGAGTCTTGACTTCTCCAGAGAGGAAGCATGAGTTACTGGGGAAGTGGGCCCCACAGGGGAGGCTGACATAGGTGAGGAGGGTCTGCCACCTCCAC
Source organism: Alligator sinensis (assembly GCF_000455745.1). Lineage (NCBI taxonomy): Eukaryota > Metazoa > Chordata > Crocodylia > Alligatoridae > Alligator > Alligator sinensis. The sequence continues at coordinate 683,781 of NW_005842216.1, forward strand.
CCTCCATTGCGGGAGGGGGATGTCCATGTCTCAGGGCCCTAAAGGGAAGGGGCTTCAGGGAAGCGCCTCGGGGAGGTGCTGAGTGCACTCCCTATTTTGAGGTTGTCATTGTGTTAAGGGCTATATAGCTAGGGGTATTCTTTAAGAGGGTTTATACGGTTTATGTGTTTTAATGTCTCAATGTGTATATTGGTATTGTTATTTGTGAAGGTTTAAAGAAATATTATTGTTAATTTACTTGGGTTATATAGGTTAATATCCCCATGTGGTAATTGTGTTGTATAGGTTGCAAGTTATTTGGTTCATATTTGGTATTATATGTAAATTGTTCAATATTATATGTAGTATTGTATGGTAAGCCTTGTAGATATTCTATGTTTTATATTAAGTGTCTGTATTTATTCTTGTAATAAATTGTACATACTTAAGTACTTGGTTTTGGCCTAGCTCTATAGAGAAGGGAGCAAGCCACTCTAGTAGCTGACCCTTTCCTCAGCACCTTGACTGTCCATCACCACTGTCATGGGAGGACAGGGCACACCCCCTGGGTGTACCTGGGCTACATAGACAAATATTAAGTGACTGCTCAGTAACTTGAGTTACTACACAGTAGCACCTATGAACAGCTTTGTGACACTGACTGTGCAGTAGCCTGAGACTACTGCATAATAGCATTGTGTCTGCCACATAACACTACTGCACAGTAGTCTTGGGCTACTGAGCAGTCAGCATTTTGTGTAGACGTGGCCAAATTTCAGCTCCTCTCTCAGGCTTAAACTGTAGACTCAGCATACAGTGGGGTCTGTCCCCTCATGACCAATTGCCAAGCCGAGTCCCCCCCACAGCCAATCGCTAAGCACAGCCAATCGTACTTCCGGTCCACTTCTGGGTTAATCACCGAGCATGCAGGGAGCCAACCCCCCACTCCTGTGGGACGCTCCATCTGCTCCAGCATCACGACGTTCATGAGCCACACCTGGTACCTCGAGGCATGTAGAAAATACACTTAAAGCTGTGCCTGTGGCCGAATCACTGATTCTCTGAATCAGCATAGAATCTTCAGATTCAACCGAATTGAATCAGGGACAGTGATCCAAATCAACTAATTGAATCACTGTCCCTGATTCCGGCCAAATCTGAATCCAAATAGTTTACAGCCTGTTTCGCACACCCCTAATCAATACATATATCATCCATGAATTTGTTCAGTCCCTTTCTGACCCTGGCTATGCTCTCTGCCTCTACCTCCTCATGTGGCATTGAATTCCACAAATTAACTATATTTTGCTTAAAAAGGGACTTTCTCTTGTTAGTTTTAAACTTGTTCCCTACTAATTTAAGTGGGTGCCCCTAGATCTAGTATTCTGCAACTGGGTGAATAACAGGTCTCCATTCACTTTGGGCACTTTTACACATGCTCGGGGGGGGGG
>NW_005842216.1:685220-692115 GCF_000455745.1 Alligator sinensis
GGGCTCACCACATTAATTAGAGTGGCCCTGAGAGCCACTGTAATTAAAGTACCATCATGTCTCCTGTATCAGCATCCCTGCATTTAAAAATGGCGATGGGAACACTTGAAATAAAGCTCATTTGATGAGCTTTAGTTCAAGTTCCCCCACTTCCATTTTTAGCATGGGAATGCTGACACACAAGACACAGGAAGCTGCTGGATTGTGGCAATTAGCATGGAGTGGCCCTGAGAGCCACTGTAATTAAAGTACCATCATGTCTCCTGTATCAGCATCCCTGCATTTAAAAATGGCGATGGGAACACTTGAAATAAAGCTCATTTGATGAGCTTTAGTTCAAGTTCCCCCACTTCCATTTTTAGCATGGGAATGCTGACACACAAGACACAGGAAGCTGCTGGATTGTGGCAATTAGCATGCTCCAGCAGACTCGATTGAGTCTGCTCTGACATACTGGAATCCCAGTTCATCAAAGCAGCCTCTGCACTCATGTATAGGTACCCTTTGTCCTCACCCTTCAGGATTCTTATAAACCTCTAGGATGTACCCCTCAACCATCTCCTTTGCAAACAAAAGTCCTAGTCTTTTAATCTCTCCTAGTAACTACTTCATACCACTGATCATTTTGGTTGCCCTTCTCCATACTTTTTCTAATTCTACTACCTTTATTTTAAGATGCAGAGACCAGATCTGCACACAGTATTCAAGATGTGGGAACACCATAGTTTTCAATAATGGCACGATGATGTTCTGTTTTGTTTTCATTTCCATTCTTCATGATCCCAATATTGTATTGGCTTTTTTGGTTGCCACTGCACTTTGAACTTATGTTCTTTTCAAGCTATCTACATGGGCTCTAAGGTTTCTTTCCTGAGTTGTAATAGCTATTTCAGAATCCAGCACTGTATACATACATATAGGTAAGGTTATTTTTCCCTGTGCACACTACCTTTCACTTGTTGACACTGAAATTCATCTGCCATTTTTTTGCTTATTAACAACTTGGTGAGATTTTCTACAGCTCCTCTCCATTAGCTTAGGACTTGACTACCCAGAATAATTTGGTATCATCTACAAACTTGGAGATTTCACTGTACAGCAGTATGTCCACATCACTGATGAAAATTCTGAAAAAAACTGAGCCCTGCACAGATCCCTTTGGAGTCCCACTGTTTACCTCTCTCCGTCCTGAAAAGGGACCGTTTAGCCATACTCCGTGTTGTTTTGTGGACTCAGCCAGCTCTCAGTCTACAAAAGAACCTTCCCTCTAATTTCATGGCTACTCAGGGGTTTTTTTAAGCCTTTGGCAAGAGACCTTGTCAAAAGCTTTTTGAAAGTCTAAATATATTTCATCAACTGGGTACCCCTTGATATCTATAACTGTTTTTTTTCGGCTAACCACCTCAAAGAACTCCAGCAGACTGGTAAGGCAGGATTTCCCTTAACAAAACACATGCTGATTCTTCCCCAACAGATCATATTTATCTATGTGACTGCTGAGTTTATTCTTCCTTATAGATCAACTTTGCCAGGGATGGAAGTAAGATTCACTGGGCATGTCTACATGTGCATTAATTCACTGTAATTATAGTGCGTTAAGTTTAGTACCTGTAATAACAGGTACTAAACTTAATGCACCATAATTAGTGCTACTGCACAGTAGCGCTGGCACACACCTTTTACGTGATGCTAATGCATGGCAGACTAATTCTAAAGCACATTAGCATAGCTTTTGCTGTGACACTAATGCACAGTAGAATTAGTCTACAGTGCTCTTATTATCTTGTGTAGACACACCCACTGGTCTATAGTGCCCAGGATTATCTCTGGAGCCCTTTTTGAAGATGAGTATTATATTGGCAACCTGGCTGTTCTCTGGCATAGAGGCCATTTGTAATGATAGGTTACAAACAATGAACCACAGTTCTGCAATTTCACCTTTTGAGTTCCTTCAGAACCCTTAGGTCAGGGGTGGGCAAAATGTGGCCTGTGGGCTGGATGCAGCCCGCTAGGCCATTCTATCTGGCCCACGGGTCCCCTAAAAACTTTAGAAAATTAATATATATCTGCCTCTGGCTGGCTGTCATGCAGCCCTTGATGGCTTGCCAAAACTCAGTAAGCAGCCCTCTGCCCGAAATAATTGCGCACCCCTGCCTTAGGTTAATGTCATCTGGTCCTGGTTACCAATTAGTATTTAATGTATTGATCTTTTTCTAAAACTTAATTCTGATGTTACTTCAGTGTGGTCCAACTCTTCAGACCTCCCTAGTAAGAAGATAGGAAGCTAAAACTACCTTTTGGAAGTTAAACCTGGTATGCTTTTAGTACTGTATTTCTTTTAAGATAGATGGCCAGAGAGGAGGTGATAACTTCACTATATTTGCACAAATCTCTTATTTAATCCTGTCTGTAGTTTCTTGAATTATTTATGTGATAAAGCAACAAGATTTACATTACCATATCAATTATTTGATATGTTATTTGGCTGAGCAGTAAAAAGCTACAGAAAAATAAGGTAGCCATATCACTTTTACTTAATTTTATCAGTTTAAACAGAAAACAAATTCAAAATGAGATTGTTAATTATATGTCAAGAATTCCTGCACAGAGAAAGGATAAAATATTAGATTAGCGGTAAAACATAAATGATAACATACTTTCACATGTAGCTAATGCTTGAAATAATATAAATGCATGATACTATAAGTGACTTGTAAATTTCAGTTCAGGCTTAGAACACTGATCACATTTTTGATTGCTGATCGTTACCTACAACCTAAGATTAGCTGCTGACCCATTATGTGACAGGGTTATTGTAAGTGATTGTACTACGTATGTCAGCTATTGGATTGAATTTAAATAACTTATAAAAACTATATAAGCAGGTTCACCTTGCTAAATCTGAAGCTTCCAAATTACATTTAATAGTTATGCTTTGCTAAAACATACACATAGCATCTGTGTGAAAGAGAAGCTTGAAAAAACTAGTGTATTTTTTTTTCTTTTTTGTAATCTAAAGAGAAGAGAGCACAATGAATCAATTCACTCCAGAGCTCAAGACTTGTTCAGAATTCATTAACTGACTCCACCTGGAACGCTGACAGAAAAGATCAATGTAGACTCTGTCAGCTCCACCTCTTCCTTCCTACGTTCTGTGGGTTTCCACACCTCTCTCTGATATTTTATGTAAATATTACTGCTGCCACTAATAACTCTTTTGAATCTTTTCAGTCAGTAGCTTCAGTAATTCCCTGCCTCTGTCAATGGAAGTGACAGGAGAATGGGAAGATTTCAGTATTTTCAGGAAACTGTCCTTGTCACATTTCAAGTTTATCATCACCTTGATCAGGTACTTCCAGCAATTTTTGTTAAATCCCCTAGTTGAAAACTTGCTAATTACTCTTCAAACCTGAAATTTGACTAACCATTAGTGGGGTGAAATTTTCAAAATTGCATAGGTGATTTTGACTTCTGAGTTGCATTCAAAAAATGAGTTTCATTCACCTACTACTAGTAGTTTATTTACAGTTTTACTAAAACCGTACCAAAAAACCCAATAAAATTATATAATTTAAAGGACATATCTGCACGACATGCTTGGTAATCTGGTGGTAGCACCAGATGACAAAGCTAATGTCTTTAACAGATTCTTTGCTTCCATTTTTCTGAGCAGGGACAGGGACATCCCCGCCACTGGGATTCCAGACAGACCCAGGGGAGGCACAGCCAGGCCCAGGGCCAGTGAGGACCTAATCAGGGAACTTCTGGAGGGACTAGATGTGTTCAAATCAGCAAGTCCTGACAATCCCCACCCCAGAGTGCTGAGGGAATTGGCAGAGGTCATTGCGGGACCCTGGCACAGCTTTACAAGCACTTGTGGTGTTCTGGCAAGGTGCCAGAGGACTGGAAAAGGGCCAGTGTAGTCCCCATTTTCAAAAAAGGGAGGAAAGAGGACCCAGGAAACTATAGGCCCGTTAGTCTTACCTTGGTCCTGGGGAAGCTTTTTGAGAAAATTATCCAGGAGCACATCTGCAAGAGACCAGCAGGGGAGGCTATGCTTAGGGGTAATCAACATGGGTTCATTAGAGGCAGGTCCTGTCAGACCAACCTGGTTGCTTTCTATGACCAGGTCACCAAAGCCTTGGACGCAGGTGTCATGGTGGACATAGTCTTTCTGGACTTGATGAAGGCCTTTGACACTGTCTCTCACCCCATTCTCATTTAAAAAATTAGGCAACTGTGGTGTCAATGCCTACACAGTCAGATGGGTCGCAAATTGGCTGGAGGGCCATACCCAGTGAGCGGTGGTGGACAGGCCATTTTCGACCTGGAGGGATGTGGGCAGTGGGGTTGCCCAGGGCTCGGTCCTCAGGCCCGCACTGTTCAATATCTTCATCGGCAACTTGGACGAGGGGGTGAAAAGCACCTTGTTCAAGTTTCAAGGTAACACTAAGATGTGGAGAGAAGTGAGCATGCTAGAAGAGAGGGACAGGCTACAACTATATCTGGACAGGTTACAGAGGTGGGCGGATGAGAATAGGATGGGTTTCAATACGGACAAGTGCAAGGTGTTGCACCTGGGGAGGAAGAACCAGCAGCATACCTACAGAACTCCCTTCTTGTCAGCACAGAGGCAGAAAAGGATCTTGGAGTCACTATTGATTCTAAGATGAACATGGGCCACCAATGTGGGGATGCGGTCAGGAAGGCTAACCGCACCTTGTGATGCATCCACAGATGTATCATGAGCAGGTGCAAGGAGGTGATCCTCCCCCTCTATGTGACATTGGTCAGGCTGCAGTTGGAGTACTGTGTCCAGTTCTGGGTGCCGCACTTAAGGAGGAATGTGGATAGCATCAAGAGGGTCCAAAGGAGGGCCAACTCACATGATCAGGGGGCAGCAGGGCAGGTCCTATGAGGAGAGGCTACAGGACCTGAACCTGTTCAGCCTCCACAAAAGAAGGCTGAGAAGGGATCTGGTGGCCGCCTATAAACTTGCCAAGGGGGACCAGCAGGCAATGGGAGAGTCCCTGTTCTCCCAAGTACTACTGGAAGTAACATGGAACAATGGCCATAAATTGACTGAGAGTAGATTCAGGCTAGACATCAGGAGGCACTACTAAGTCACTGTCAGGGTGGCTAGGAGCTGGAACCAACTTCCAAGGGAAGTGGTGCTCGCCCGTACCCTGGGGGTCTTCAAAAGGAGGCTAGACAACCACCTAGCCGGGGTCATTTGACCCCAGCATCCTTTCCTGCCCATGTCTGGGGGTTGGACTTGATGATCTGCTTAGGTCCCTTCCAACCCCACCAACTATGAAACTGTGAAAGTTTTTGCTAATATATACAATAAGATTGTACATTTTATTTAATTTTAGCTCTTATTGTTTGTGCAAATACTGCTAGAGAGTACAGGACAGGATGTGATTCATTGGAGAGAAGCCAAATTTTTTACCTAGAAGCTTTTGAAAACATTACCACATCTGTAGCCATGAAAATCAGCATAGCTCTATTGGCTCACCATGGGATTTATGCTCCTAAAATATATAGGAGCTTTTGAATATTTTGACCTGATTTTCATGGCTTATTTGGTATGATTAGTCACATGAGTTGTTTTGAAATAAACTATACAATGGTCATTATTACTTACTGGATTAACTATGGTTCTTAAATCAAATTTTGAATAGTGCTTAGTACTAAGCTGTAAGTAGGCTCTTCTCAGATGCTCTGGCACTGGTCGTTCTAAGAAGAAGTTCGAAGATTCTTAGACTGGAAACATTTCAGAATATCTATTTTGACCATATGACCCAATGGCCCGATTTAGCTGAGACTGTCCTGGATTTTCGAGGATGGGCCTGGGCGGCTGGTGAGAATTAAAATGAGTGTCCCAGAAACACAGGCACAGGGGACAATCAGGGGGCGAAAGAGAATGGAACAGGATGGCAAGGCAAGCCAGGCAGGTGGGCAGACAGGCACCACTGCTCATACGCCTGCCTGCCCAGTGCAACATGCTGCCCCACGCCTGCCTTTGCCTTCAGCAGGCTGCTGACTTGGGAGAGCAAGGTTGGAGGGGAAGGGAAGGGAAAGTGTCCTAGATTTCCTTATGGTCAGCCTAACTCTAAAGGCCATGGACTAAATTAGCTTTTCTTCTATTACTTTATATTTAGCTTCCAGGACCTCTTTTACAGCAGAAACAGATGTCACATTTGTGACATTGCCCCTTGGCTCACCACCAATGCCCAAAATTTATAGCTGCAACATTATACTACATCATTGGTCTCAGTACCTGGGGCAATTATTGGGTACACAGAAGAGGTCTGTGTCTTATGATTTAGTGTAGAGATCTGTTCAGAAGAAGGGCGAGTTCAGCCGAGACGGCGGGGACTTTGCCTCGCTGTGGAGCCAAGCCCGCAATGCCACGCGCCGCCTCAGGAAGCGCATCAGCTGCACCTGGACCTGGACCGAGGAGCACTGGGAGCTGGGAGTCTCCTTGCAACCAGCCCCGCACGCCGACCCCATGACCGTGATGCCCCGCACAAGGACCTTCCTGGAGAGGTTCCTGAAGGACGCCATCCGCAACAAGTACGCCGGCGACCTGAGGGCCAAACCCGACCAGGGCAAGGTCTTTGACATCACCTCGAAGTGGGACGCCAGCAACCACTTCATGCCCAGCAGGAGCTTCACGTGCTTCGCGGACTGGCTCTTCCTCCACCGCGCCCGCCTCAACTGCCTGCCTCTCAACGGGGCCGTCCGCTTTGGCCACCGGGACAAGAGGTGCTGACGGTGTGGCTACTAGGCTGAGACCCTCCCCCACATGCTGTACAGCTGCGAGCCGCACGCCAGGGCCTGGCAGCTCCGCCACAACGCTGTCCAGGACCGGCTGGGGGGGGGCATACTG
>NW_005842216.1:692679-704773 GCF_000455745.1 Alligator sinensis
CTTCCCCCCCCCGCCACCCCCTACTCCCGGGCTTAGTTGGCTAACTTTGTATCGCCTGTAACCTAGTTGCGTTCCCCACCTCACCCCCATCCTTCTATTGTTAGTCCCTCGCCCGGGCGCTCTGTATTTCCCTATCAGCTTTGTCAGCTTTTTTTGGATTTATAATCCTAAACATCTACTAATAAAAGTCAATCTGTTCAGAAGAAGAGATGCTGTTTAGTCCAACTACAATACAAATATTTTTACCTGAACTCAAACAAATAGCAAATCTTGATGCTCTAGTCTAGCAAGATCCTTGCAAAGTTAGCGATATCCGCCAATTGCGCATATCAAGGGCAAGGGCTTGCTGAAGTTTCCTATACACAGGGATCTGTCTGAAATGAAGGTACCCTGCATAGCATATGATTGAGTTTATTTGTTCTCCGAAAGAAACAGTCTCTTGCAAATGGAAGCAAGATAAGAGTAATAGCAAAGGCTGTACAGAAAGTGAGTAGTGCTGTATATACAACATGAAAAATCCACTGCATGTGCACAGAAATGCAAAGGCTTTTGGAGTCTTGATAGGATTCGCTCTAATATGTTTTACTGGTTAATATTTTTGGATTTTTTTTTTAGCCATGCATGGTTTAGTTTATAAATCTGAAGTCTAGGCTACAACTGTTCTGATAGACCCATGCAATAAGTATTTTCTACTGTCTTTCTCTTGCCATAGGTGGCAGGCTAAGGTTAGATTCACATCATTCTAAGTCTAGAACTTAATGAGACTTTAATAAAAATTAGGATTGTGTTAACAGCTATAGTAAAAGAAGATTATGTTATAAAACATCTCTCTCTTAAAGTCCTTGGTCCTCTGATAACATATATGGGTATTTATAAAAAATTAAGTATGCTACATTCTCTCTACAAGAGTCTGATTCAACTTGTTATGGTCATTTAGTGCTAATCTTGATTTTGCTTATATACATTCACTTGATGTCTTCCTTTTCTGGATGACAGCATGCTTTTTAGAGATTTGCAAAAAAAAAACCCTATTTGCTGATTTCCCAACAGCCATACAAATCTATTTCTGTGAAATTTTGGGGGCCTGAGCCTGAAACAAACTACTTTTAGTTTTTAAGAATGCAGTAAGGTCAGAGTTGTCAGAAGTTTTTATACTCAGTGATCTCTTTGCCCATCAAGTGATCTTTCTGGAGGCCCCCCAGGGAGGAACAAACATTTTATACCATACATTTTATGTTTCTTATGATTCAGGTTTTGAAGTTATTCACAGAAATGTGGAAATCAAAGGCAAGTAGCTAAAGCAAATCTAATTTCTCTTGCTAATAGTACAAGGCACCTGTGGGGATAAACTAAATGTGACCCCAAGAGTTGTCAAGACCAATTTACTGAGCCAGAGAAGTTTCTAGAGACAGAGCTTCCTAACTGAGGAAAAAAATCCATAAATTGAATATCTTTTATCATTTCATTCTTTAAAATATGGATCCACAGCATTTATACACCACAAAAGATTTTGAAAGGACAAAACTATTTTTAGAATAAACAGAAAGGGACAGATTCAACCTTAAGTTTTGTCCACTTTGGCAGTGAAATTTCTATTTGGGAAGGGGTTGTGAACTTAGAAATAAGCTGTACCCTTCTCTGTGTTGAGAATGCCTTTCCAAGAAGCAGGTGTCCAGGTTGTAGCCATATTGGTCTAGAGGCAAAAGGAATCAGAATGTGTGTTAGAGGTGATATCTTTTATTAGACCAACTAGATTTTTGCAAAAGATAAAAAAAATTAATTGCAAGCTTTCGAGCACAAGCACCCTTCTTCAGGCATAGAAGAAAAGTGTAAAAGTTCTCCTGGGTAGAAATGATAGTTCATATTTCATAGGAGAGTTGAAGGTATGGTTCAGAACAGTTCATTTTATGCAGGTTAGTCTTAGACAAAGGTTGGAATAGTCTGTTTACCTCAAAGTTGTTTGGTGGTAAGTAGGATGTAATCATATTTTCCTTCTGGCTATGGTGTTTCAAATTTCAGAGAGGAGTAAACAGATGGAATGCTCTTCTGCACAGACATTTCTTATGTGGTGAGGTGTCTCTGAGCTCTGTGATAAGGCTATTTGATGAGGCAAATTACCTTGAACAAAGGCAGAAGCAGGATTTCAGGTTTTGGGTGGTCAAACTTGCTTCCTCCTTGTAAAATTATGATTTCATTTTTTTTTAAATTGGCTATCATTCAGTATCTTCCAGCTTTTCTCTGAGCCTAATATGCATATAAAATGAACTGCACATAAAATGAACTGTTCCAGACAGGAGATTTTACCACACCTTCAACTCTCCTATGAAATATGAACTTTCATTTCTACCCAAGAGAACCTTTACAATCTTTTCTCCTATGCCTGAAGAAGGGTGCTTGTGCCTGAAAGCTTGCAATTAAAGTGTTTTGTTTGGTTGAGTTTTTTTGCAAAAATCTAGTTGGTCTAATAAAAGATATCACCTCTACCATGAGTTCCGACATGGGTGGGAATGGATAGAAGCACAGTGACACAGCAATTGTATTAATGTTGTGCCTTTGGAAATCCAAGGTATAAGTGAAAGCTGTCTTGATATTCCAAGCAGCTAAATTCAAACAGTGCAACAAGCTGTCCCTTGGAGTGAAGTTCATTGTGAGAAGGAGAATTGAGAGAGGTCTAATAGACACCTCTTCAGTGTGAATAGCTCTAAGGTATTTCCACAAGTTAACATAACACAAATAAATATTAGGAAAATGTAAGTAGTGGGAATTACAATATGTACTTACTATAGTAACCTATTTTAGATTATTTGACAAATAAATTATTATAGTTTTTATGATGATTGTAATCCCACATTAGGCAGTTAAGGTGGTCTGGATAACATCCGAAGGGTTTTCATTCTTCTGACATTAGACACTCCAAGTCTGATATCATTCTGAAGCATGTACATTATATAATACTGATTTATTTATTCAAAATAAATAATATCAGATTAAAAGAGTAGCAGATGAAAGAGAGTTGATATTGTTGCTTAATCTAGCATACGCACTCCCAGAAGTCTGTCAATACCTGGTTTTACCCAAATCTCTTGCTGGTGAGAATCATAAGGTGATTCTTGCCATTAAAAAGAACCAATTGGGAATCCCAACAGTTCCTGTTTGGGGAAGCATTTATTACACAACTGAACTCTCACATGGGTCTACACTTGTGAGATGTTCGTGAGTTCATACCTGTTAGCTTTTTAAGCTGTACAGGAAAAAAATGAAATACAAGTATGGTATAGAACAGTGGCACCCAATCTTTCTGGTTGTGAGCCAGATGAGTGGTATAGTGTCAGTTTGTGGGCCATATCCAGTGCAAAGGATTGGTCTGCGGGCTTGATCCAGCATGGGGTCAGCATGTGGTTGCGACCCAGCTCGCAGCCCCAGACACACCAAGTCAGGGCCACCACCCTGGCCCTGCACAGTGGATCAGGTCTGCTGCCCCAGTCCTGCACATAAACCTGGTCTGGCACATAGGACCTCATAATCTGGCCATGGGGCTTGGAAATTTGGCTGAGGGGGAGTGTTGGCAGCATTAATTGCCACTGCTCCCCCACTGCTAAATTTCTGGACCTCTGAAGAGTCTCATGGTCTGGATGACAGCTCTGGATCTAGCCTTTGGCCCAGAGGTTGACTATCACTCAGACAGGAAAAAAAAAAAAGAATAGAGACTGGAATTGGAATATGCTGTTGCCCAGCTTCTCTTCCCTGATTTGTTAGATCAAGGCATAACATGAGGCATGGGATTTGTCTATCCTGTGCTACTAGTACAGCTGTCTCTGTGTTGCTCTATGTTTTTAGTGAGACTGCTTGAGCTAAGCTAACTCAAAAGGTGTTAACAATGCAGTGAAGACAAGCTCTCACCCTATGCAATGAGATACTCTTTGAGACTAGTGCAACAACCTCACAGGGAGATTGTTACAATGAAAGGAGATGTGGCTTAAGGAGATAGACTATAAGCTGTTTAAGACATCTGTAGGTAAGCATTCATTTACCAAATCCCATTAATTTCAATATTAAAGGCACCCATTAAGACAATTTAAGCATGTCTGCTATTTTGGGGAGAATAGCCTGTTCTCAGCTTTCTTAACTTTTATTAATGCTTGTTACATTATTAGTCAAAGCCTGCAATCAGCCTCTGCTCAGCTGTTAGCACCTTATTAGGCTCATTACATTGTTACCTCTAATAGCAGGATGACAGGATGTCATCAGTTTCTGGGCTGCTGAAAGTACAGCACTGAGAGGCTGAGATCAGCTAGAAGGATTAACCACCCATTCTACATGTTGTGCAGTTGTTTTTTTTTAATGCTGAAACAGTGTATTATATGCATCTTTGGCTGCAACATCACTGTATGTGACTGCTGTCATTGCTTGTTAGAAAAATAAACAGTAGGATTTTAATTGTCTAAAGTTACTTTTAATATTGTTGTTCCCTATCTGATGTTGACAATTGGCCAGCTGGAACAATCTACCCTAATAATTTAGGAAAGACTTGTCTATTAGGGTTGTGCAAAGCTTCAGTCGCTGATTCGATTCGGTGGAGATTTGGCCCGATTTGACGGCTGAATCTCCAAATCTGAGTTGAATCAGGAGACCCTTTAATCTCTCAAGAGATTAAAAATCAAGAGTCCCATAGGAGCACAGGGGGTGGGTCCCCAGCGCACTTGGTGGTGGACCGAGAAGTGGACAAGAAGCACTTCTGGGTCCTCCGCAGAGCATGCAAGGGACCTTCCCCCCACCCCCCAACTTGGCAACTGGTGCTTCTTGGGTCTGGCGGAGCATCTGGGGTCCCCCCATGGCTGATCACTGAGTTGGGGAGGGTGTGGCGGGGGTCCCCTGCATGGTTGGCAGTGGACCCGGAAGTAGACTGGAAGTTCTGGGTCTGCTGCTGAGCACGTAGCGCCCCCCCCACCCCTCCTGTGGAACACTCCATCCGTCCCACCATCCCAGCATTCACGAGCTGCACGAGCATGGTATGTAGAAAAAACATTTGAAGCTGTGTCTATGGCTGAATCGCTGACTGTCCAAATCAGCATTGAATCTTCAGATTTGGATTCAGCCAAATCAAATCAGGACAGTGATCCAAATCAATTATTTGAATCACTGTCCCTTGATTCGAGCTGAATCCGAATCAAATATGGCCCATTTTGCACACCCCTAATGTCTATGTAAAAACATGTATAGTACCAGACAACAAACGATCAAATGAAGTGGGCTTACATGTAGGCACCAATTTGCCTAAAACAAATCAGAGATGTATCCACAACTGCCTGCAAATATATATGTGCAAACTAGCAAGTCAGATGTCAAACATTCTTGAAGCTGTATTGTTCCCAAGTAGTGCTAGTGTCTGCTATTTGAAACTGTTTTCTGATTCATGACACAGACAAAAGCCTTGGTAGTTTTCTGCATACTATTATATTAGTGCCTCTCCTTGTGATTTAATGACTCCTATTACTCCTATAAGCAACCTAGTTAATGATGTTCTACTAGCAACATATATTTTTTTTTTACTATATTGACATTATACTTTGTGGTATAATAGATTTATGTTATATACATAGCCTTTTTCAAATACAATGGTATATAAAGTGGACTATGATAATAATTGTGTTAGAAAAAATTTTAAGAGACAAAAATCAAAAATGGGTTAGATGATTTCCAATCAATGTGGCATTGCACTTCACAGCAGTCCACATATTTTTGTCAGCTCTTGAAGACTGGCTTAGAACTAAATTAAAAGTTGTGGCAATTTTTGTTCAATGACATTTTGTGTTCCATTGTGCCTTACACTTGACCATTTTTGTCCAAGTAACAAAAAAAACCTCCACACATTACATTGATTCTCTTCCTCTGAAACATGCAGCTGAATGAAAGACCTAAGATGCCTGATACAGCACTTAATGACAGAAAAATAGTTAAGGATTCCTTAAAGATGGAAAATGCGCTTATTAATTTAAAATAACAGAAAGATGTAATAATTTGCTAGATTACAAAAGTGTTTCATACTTTGAAACATTATGATAACTTGTCAGTCGCAAGTTGAAATCAGTTTCTGCACACTGCTCACTATGGGTGCGTCCCCATGAGCAGGAATGTGTTTCCCTGGGGACAAGTAGCAGTGGCATACATCTTGTCGGTGAGGGGAAGCTGGGGCCAGCAACTCTGCTGGCCCCAACAGCCTGAGGATCTCTGGAAGCTACAGCTGTGGTGCTCCTGCAGCAGGGAGCCTGGCTAGCCAAGTTCCAGTTTTGGGTGGCATGCACTGCTGCCATATGTGCCACCCTGGGGTATTTTTTAGGTATGGGATTTTTTTTACGCTGGGATCTCCCAGGGTCAACAAAAGCCCCTGCACTGCAAAGCAGCAGTGCAGGGAATGCCTGTATGTGCAGTGTCGTGCGTGTGGTATATGGCACCACAGATTGGTCTGCGGCACCACATATCACACATCTGCATTTGTCGGGGTGTGCCCTATTGGTCTTAGCCGATTAACTATTCCTTGGCTTTCTTTCTCTAGTTATGGCTTATGCAATACATCAAAATGTGCTAAAAACTCATATGCAAATTGTAGGGTGAAATTTAATTGAACAGATAGAAAATGTTTTGTCCTACTGAAAATTATGCAAATAGCCAAAATATACAAATAAACAATATGCAATAAAGTGGGATCTGTTTTTATGATGATGGTATTAACAACCACCTGTCTTGAAACAGACATCCCGGTTTTTTATAGCTATTTTTATAGTTATTTTATTAGCTATTTACCAGGATAATGGCAGGTATATACTAGATTCTTTTCAACAACATTTCGCTTGCACTCATCTCATAGTGGCCATCAAAGTAAATGACCGACTCTCATGAATTCAGTTACTTTGGCTCAGGCCCTATATCGGCACTTCTATAGTCCAGGACAGTGATTCTCAACTAGGGTGTTGTGAGATCCTTATAAAGGTGCTATGGGCTGCTCTGCAAAATTACCTCTGTTAGGTGTGTAAACACCTACCAAACACATACACACGACTCACAAGATAAACTCAGAGATTTCAAATATGAATTCATAATGACAAAAACATTGTGTCCTATTGTGGTCTTTCTGAGCTCCTTGCAACAGAAGAATTACTCTATTATTTTCTGACAGTCAAAAAATGAGTAGAAGCTGAATGTTGGCATTTTGCAAAGGGTGCCTTGTATCTAAAATGGTTGAGAACCACTGGACCGGGATCTTTAGACATTTTTTCCACTATTATTTCTAAAGCTGATTCTGCCTCAAGTAAAGTTCATGCAAGTTTCAACACTGACTTCAGTAGGAGCAACTGGGGCATCTTTTTCAGACAGACTTGAGCATCTGTTTATCTTTCGGTGGCATTGTGGGCAGCTATTACCCATCTGAGCGAGTCTTTTAAACAACCAGAGCTATAATATTAGCATGCCGTACCTTTGCAGATAAAAGCCTCAGATATACAACTGCATAAAAACACTTGCTATTATAATTTAATTTCCAGGATTTTTCTTTTTATTGCTTGCTTATTTCTTTTCTGATAGAATTTTTAAAACCTCTAAATTCTGGGTGGGACACTCGTATTCAAGCAGCATAGTAAAAACTATTATTCATACTTTGTGTTTCTGCATTAGGTATTCTAACCATGCCTTTTTATTATGTGATTACAACAACAACCATTAGTGGTAAGACAAAAACAGCGCACACTAAAACAAAGATACATCTTCCCTTGACTTTCTCTTAGATGCTACCTGTAGAGGGCAAAGAAGCCAAATTAAAACAGCCAGAAGAAATAAGAACAAGAGAGGACAGATGGAAATTCCCATAAAATCTATTCTGTGAGTAGAGGTAAGAGGAGGAAAGAGCAAAAAGAGATACAGAGGATTGCCTGGAGTTCTGTATGACACATCCAGGCAGTCACATGACCAGGGCAGAGTGCTGTAATCCTTGTGAAATGGCAAAATCTTCCCCAGTAAGCTTATCACAATCAAAAGGGGAAAATACTGTACACATTTCCTTGAGTCTAAATGCACACAAAAGAGAGAGAGCGCGCGTGTTTTGTGGCACTATTATAGACTTAAAATGTCAACGACCTAACTTGTTTTGATTTCATGCTAACTAAAGAGAAACTAGATACATTGAAGCAAAAAGCACAAAGTAAATATGCAGGAATATATGTGACCGAATTACAGCCATAGTAAATGCATCACAGGCTGTGCCTGTAATTTTCTTTTCTGTGAGACCAGTGCAGTGCAGAACTATACAAAAAAAAAAGCAATGTATTTTCAGAGTGTTATTAATTATCTTTAATACATAATGTGTCCTCATGGATACAATGCCACCAATATAACAGTCAGTTTCTCATGTTTTAAGATTATGTTTTGAGATACTAATATATGTATGAAGAAAATACAAGAAAGTATCCCTTTTGTGCTGTTAAATAACATCCTTCAAATATTATCCTTTTAATTGATATTGCATGCAGAGACACAATCTTATTTCTAAAGAAGCATTTAGTCCACAATAGACACGTAATGAAGCAATTACTTTCAGTTTCTTGTTAGGGGTAGAAAGTGTAACTGAACAGAGTATTAATATAACTTGATGTTGCTCATCTTATACAATTGTTTT
Organism: Alligator sinensis; assembly: GCF_000455745.1. Taxonomy (NCBI): domain Eukaryota; kingdom Metazoa; phylum Chordata; order Crocodylia; family Alligatoridae; genus Alligator; species Alligator sinensis. Next base: position 701,345 of record NW_005842216.1, read on the forward strand.
TATCTTCCCCCATCACAGGACCACTATCTGCAATAATTGTCAGATATTCTTAGGATTTGCTGGAAGACCAAGAGCCACTGTTTTTAGTCTCTTACAGTGGCTGAAGAGGTGTGTTGCCTACCCAAGAGGATGTTTTATCTGAGGATTCAGCATGCTGCTGAGAAGGAGGTTTGCCTTTGGCAGAAGCCAAAACTAGAAGGCTTCTAACTGGATTTTATATCCTATGATTACTTTTACTAAAGAGTGATGGTAGGCAACCAGTTTTTCATTTTGCTGTGATTCTCTATATTGTATTGCCTAATTTACTTGATTTACCATACAGGGTGTAATGTGTTGATCCTTTCTGAATTTTTTTTCTTTTCTTTTTCCATCTATTTGACCTCTGCACTTTTATTTCTAAAAAAAAGTATTAACACTCTAAACCAGTGCATTCTTCTAAGTAAATTAGAAAGACCTGATGGTACCTTTCCAAAGAACTGGCTGTTGAAACACAGTGCTCCAGGAGTCTCTCCCTCTCATATTTGATGTTCCCCTCCCCCTCAGAAGAGTTTTAGGCAGATGTGATTTTTAACAAAAAAGATAACGTTAAAGAAGTCTGCATGGATGTCGATCAAACAATGATACTTAGCACAGTGCTAGCATTATGTAAATGTAGGAGAATCACCGTTTGAGACAAGCTTCTACAAAGCAGGTAGTGATTTAATGAAAAGCAAAAAGATTGAAAGGGGTTTGCCAGAGTCTTATGTGATATGAATGTTAACAAGTCAGCTCATGTCACCATCATCGTCCCTGCTCTTCATTCTAGTCTCTCTCCCTTTCTCAAGCCAGCTTGAAACCAGGGAATTACAAACTAAGGAAAACCCTTCAGCTAAATGTATAATTAGTCTAAACAGGATCAATGCAGCCCAATTAATCAGTTTTACTAACTGAATTTGCATTTTATGTCTGAATTTCTGATCAAAACAGGAGAAATGTAGCACGTGCTTAAAATGCAGATGCATCTGGAAGCTCTTTCCATTTATACAGGCAATAGAATAGCAGACCTTTTCCATATACAAAAATATACTTGGAAAATACATTTAGTGTTTATCAATATATATTTACATAACTGAGCACCAAAATGTCACTTTGCATGGATTCTTTTTGTGGATAGGGCTAAAACCGCCAATTTAGATTCAGGTGACCTGATTCTTCTTCTCCCCTCCCCCCCAATCAAATTCATAAATGAGGAATAATTACATTGATAAAGTTTTATAATGGGGTAAAACCAGCATCAAATGGGAGGGTATGGCAGGAATCTTTGCAAAACAGGCAGTTCTTGTTTACAGCCATCCAAACCAAAAAATACCCTGAAATTAACAGGAACTTATTGCTAACCACTCAAGAATGCATGGCAGCATAGCTTCTTGGGTCACCCCCATCACCACATCTTCTGACTCAAATCTACAGCATCCACTTAATATTTTTCCAGAAAGATGAACACTTGCCAGGTTTGTCAGTCTGCTAGACCTAATTGCTCAGGCCAAGGAATGTCATGCTTATATAGCATAACTAGTATGTTATTCTGGAAGTAGTCCTATTGATTTTAAATGAACTACTTTGCATGTGGCAATATTTGGGCTTGAATAATATTTCATTCTGAAGCACGGGAAATTAAAAAAGTACAATACCCTTTGCTTCTAATAAAAGAAATGCATAAATAAGATTTTGCATCAGTTCATCTCTTAGCTATAACAGTGTTTTACCCCTGTATAAATCCTTTGGCATATGGTACATGGAGACACTCTTGATTTACTCATGAAAGAGAGGAGTATTCCCAAAAGTGGTTTTCTATTTTATTATCAATTGAAACTCAGCACTGGTGACCCCTCCTGACCACCACCTGAACCCCACCTTGTTGCCTCCTCTGGCCTCTCAGAGTCCCACCCTGCTATCTTGCCTGCAATGACTTCATGCAGAAAGGCTGCCCCTAGAGGGCAAGGTTGGGGTAGGTTTGGGGCATTAAAGCCTGTATCTAAGTTGATGTACTCTGGCCTTGGCTCACTTTGATCTGGCTGGGTCCATCCGCCCAGGGTACATGGTACCAGAACTCTCGGCTCCCAGTCCCCAGCTCCAAATCTCATCCCTTGCTGGCTCTAGGCCCCTCAGTGCCCCTGGTCCCACTCTGTGGGCTCTGGGCTTGCACCCCAGTCTCTGCTGTCTGACAACAGTGTCCTTCTACAAATGACAGTGCCTAGGATCTGGGGTGCTCCTGCATACCTTTCTCAGTGGGCTCTTCTACCCCTACAGCCACAATTGGTTCCCTGTTTTAAACACAAACCAAAAACATGAGTGTCCACTCTCCAAACAAAAGGCTCCCCTCCTCTGAGGGTTAACCTTGGCCAGCAGGAGCACTAACAGAAAGGCTCAAAGCACTTAACTGTTGCTGCTTGGGGTGCAAGGATTCTTCCAGCTCCTCTGTAACTCAAGAGTCCTTCCTCTGTGAACAGCCCAGACTGGCTCTTCCCTGGAGCTCTTCCTCCTGTGACTCTTCTGGCCAGACTCCCCACTCTGGGTAAGGCCCTAGGCTTACGAGTCTCTCCCTGGGTGACCTGACCCTCTATTTCTGCCCCAGGCTTGCCAGTTACCACCTACACCTAGAACACGTGGCCTTTTATTTAAGGCCCCTTTGCTAAGTCTGGGGTTGTCCAGCTGACCCTTTGCTCCCTCTTCCATCCCATAATGGGGTAGGGGCCCCATCAGATCAATATATTATCCAATATATAGTTGCTTTAATATATGTAAATATTAAAGAACTGCTGACTTAACTTGATGCCACACTTTCTTTTAGAAGATGGCTTGAGGTCTGATCTTTGTTCTTACTTAGGCACAACACCTTTTTACCAATAGTAGTGCTGAGTTTTCACTACTGGACTGGGTTCTTAAAATACCAAGTTTCCTCTTCTATTTCTTGCTTGTCTTCTAAGGCTGAAGTGAACTGAATTTCATCAACATTTGTAAAGGGCTTTGTGATCTTCAGATGAAAGTTACAATATAATTACAAGGGATTGTTTATTATTCTCTTGTTTCTTGCTTGGTGAGGATATTCATAACAGCTGATTAATTTCCCAACATTGGTCAAATGAAGATTGCAAGTACAAAAATCTATACGTTCTATTGTTTGCTTTTACTGTAATATCCAGAATTCTATCATGGCTCTTCTGTTTTAGAAATTGGTATCCATTATTTAATGGTTAGATTATCATGTACTAATGATACAGGGGAAAGTACTGTAAGCATTTTTCCCTCTAAAGCTAATCTGCAGCATAAGCAAGAGACACAGTCAGACTTAAGAAAGTTTTTCATACAACCCTGCTTAGAATACCATATTTACCCAACTCAAGACAACTCAAGACCCGCCCCCCCCCCCCCCTGTTCGTTTTCCCGCTG
>NW_005842216.1:704835-710491 GCF_000455745.1 Alligator sinensis
GACAACCCAAGCCCCCCCCCCCCCCCCCTAATTTGATTCTAGGCATGGGAAATTAATAATTGTTATAATATTCTATGTCTAGAATCTAATGACTGGAGGGTCATCTTAAATTCATTCCTCTCTACTGCCACTGCTGAAATGGGAAAAGCAGTGGCAGAAGTGGAGTGCAAGTAGTTTGGAAGTGATAGGGGGATACATGGTGGGGGAGATACTGAAGGGACAGGTGATGGGGGAAGCACTGGGGAAGAACTGGTATAGGAGGAAGCAGTAGAGAGCAAGTGGTAGGGAAGGTGGGGGGCAGGTAGTGGGGGAAGCAGTGAGGACAGGCAGTAGAGGAAGCAGCGGAGAGCAGGTGGTGGAGAGGCCAGTCAATAGAAGGTCAAACATCCTGACCCCTGCCCCAGCCTCCCATACTTTGCCTCCTTCTGCCTGTCCCCTCACCATTATTTTCACCCTTTTACTGCTTGCCTTCCCTGGCACCGGCTCCCAAAGGCTCTGCTGCCCCCAACCCGTCTTCTTCTCTCACAGGCTGAGCCTCCCCACTCCCCCTCTTCCTCTTCCCTCCATTTCCCACCCAGCAACCTCTGCCCCTTACCTTTCCCTCCCCTTTTTCCTACCAATCTCCATGCACAGCAGCCTCTGCCTCCCTGGAGAGAGGTAGAGGCTGAGGGAAGGAGAGGACAGGGTCAGAGGCAGTGAGAGAGCAGGCAGTAGCTATAGCTCCAGCCCCCACCAAACCACAGCAGCTACCTGCCCCTGTCCCGCCTCCCCACCCACCCACCACCTTATACTTGATTCCAAGACAAGGGGCTTTCTCCCCACCCCCAATGTTATATGGGGGTAAAAAACATATCTTGGAATCAAGTAAAAATGGAAGGTAGATAAAAATTATTAATACTATCAAGTCATTTCAATCACTGTATTAGATTTAAAACAAGGTATGCTAAAACTTAAAATCAACACAGATGTTTCTGTGATTTTTTAACTCTACTGAAAATAGTTCCCCAGTGGCATTTCCAACCCAGACACTGCAGCAAAGTAAAGCTATCTAAACTGGGTACACTTTCTGAGTTAAGTGAAATGCAAACGCTAAGCAATCATCATTAATGACCAGCAGATTTTATAAAATTCTTTCACTTTTAGTAGTTTGAAGTGTTGTGGCTAAGACAAGAAACAAATGATTTAGTAGAACTGCATGAATTTTTAACCTGACAATGTCCCTTTAACATATGCAAATTGACTCACACAATTATAGCTGTTGGAATTCCACAGAATTTGACCCTCTATGCATACGTTTTAACAATAAACTACAAAATCCCAAGTGTAACCTAAGCCCTTTTAAATAAATACATATTTCATAAGAATACCAAATATGTCAAAGCATAATTAGTTAGACTGTCTTGTCAGGTTTGCTTAGATAAATATATTAGAGAGTAATCTTTGAACACTGGGGGAATACCATAGTGATTCATACCAGCAGTTACCATAGGCATTGTTTACCTGTCCAAGTCACGCACTCAATACCTGCTTAGTTTTTCATCTGAATGTGTAAATATAGCATTACATTGCATGAAGTCCACACTGAAAACATATTTAAACAGGTATAAACTAGGTTCGCATATAAAAATGTATTACTTTTACTTCCTTGAGCCTGGTATCAAAATGTTTATTTTGCACATACTACAGTAATGCAAAATTGTAGCTAGAAAGGTACACCAGATTTTGCTCCATATCTACAAGAATTTGAGGCAGTCCTTTATCACCCAGGAAGCCTTCTGCAGGAGGAACACCCGGGTACAGAGGGACATACCATGTATGGAGGGGGAGGGTGGTAGGGAGGGCTTGCCTCTGAAAAAACAGGGCCCAGTCAATATAAGCTAAAAAAAAGGGCTGAAGTGAAAATAAAGTGGCTTATGAGTCGCATGCATGCTCTGCATTAGCCAGGAAAGAGATTGGGGAGTTACTGTGGGCAGTTTTCTAAAAACATCAGTTTAGTGTTCAGCAGCCATCAAAAAGGCAAGCAAAACACAAGGTTTAAGAAGGGCATCGTAAACAAAATGGAAAGTATCATGATGCCCCTTTTATAAATCCATGGTGCACCCACACCTTGAATACTGTGCCCAGTTCTTGTCTCCACACCTCAAAAAGGATATAGAAGAAGTAGAGAAGGTCCAGAGAAGGGCAACAAGGATGATTACTGGTATGGAGGGGCTTCCATAAGAGAAGAGACTAAAGAACTTAGGCCTACTTGGTTTAGAGAAGAGAGGCTTGAGGGGAGACATCATAAGAGTGTACAAAATACTAAATAGCGAAGATATTAGGAAGAATTTTCTCACTAGAAGGGTAGGAAAACACTGGAAAAAGTTACCCAGAGAGGTGGTGGAAGCTCCATCCTTGGAGATTTTCAAGAATTTGGTGAGACAAAGCTTTGTCTGGAATGATCTAATTGGAGATGGTCCTGCTTTGAGCAAGGGGTTGGACTAGATGACCTCCTGAGGTCCCTTCCAACCCCTAACTTTCTAGGATTCTATGATACAGACTCTGAATCAGACCTTCCTAGACCCTCAATGCTGGGGGCTGCAATTCAGAGAGGAACAGTGGGAAAAAACTCTGGTAATGCCCAGTTCACTCTCCCTTTCAGCCTCCACTTTCTGCCTTTGCATGACACAGGAGACAGACCAAGATGGACCTATGGTCTGATCCAGTAAATGGTAGTTTTTATGTTCTAGTCCTTTGCCGGTGACTGTTACCCTTTATGAGGGGAAATTAATGCAATTATATTCCCCACTATTTATGTACACTGTGGGCATGTCTACATGCACAAATGCTCCATGGTGGGTTTACTCTAGATGTTTGAATTACTCTAAAGTAAACCCACCCTGGGCAGGTATCTACATGTGCAGGGAAGTGGAAGCAGATTAGCTGCTCATAGCAGCAGTCTGCTCCCGCTCCTGCCAGCCCTGCACCTGCCGCCTGCAGCAGCCAGGGGGGTTCTAGGCTGCCTCCTGGGTGCCAGCCCAAGGGCTGGCAGGGAGCATATCTGTCTTTTGGTGGGGGCTGGGAGATTGCTCCCTGCCCTGCGGAGGTCTCTGCCACTGAAGCCCCAGGTTGGGACAATGTCGCTCTGCCCTGGCAGCAGGGGTTGTTATCTCCCAGCCCCAGATCCATAATTGCAGAGAGGGGGTAGGGAGCTCCCTGCTGCCAGGGCAGGGGGACATTGTCCCTGCCTGAGCTCCAGTGGCGGAGCCTGCCCCAGTACCAGGCAGCTTCCAGGGGCAAGGAGCAATTTCCATCCCCTGCTGTCCAGCTTACCAGGAGCACATTTGCTCCTAGTCAGCAATCTACATGTGCTGTACTGTACAGTAATTACTCCCAAGTAAATTTGCTACTTGTATTTACAGGTAGCAAATTTACTCATGATTAGAGCAAATTACTCTGCAGTAAGTGTCTGCACGCGTAGACGGTGACGTTTTCTGTGCAAGAATTCACTCCAATCTTGAGTAAAGGGTCTCATGTAGATGTGCCCTGTGTATTTGTAATGTATGATGTCTGAATATTAATGTAAGCATCAAAGAGAAATAGCTGTTTTATAAGTGCTCTGCAACCAGCAAAGCTTTCAACAAAGAATGGGTATGGTAGACCCTGAGGAAGGAATGCTGCATTTATGTATGCCATGTATAGACATGATTTTCCCATGGAAACTGTGCTACAGTGCATTCAGTAGTTCTTATCAGCTGCCACTTTGGTGCTGCTGTGGTAGATTTATCAGATCAGACAGACCATAAATATGTTCTCCTCTTGCAAGTTTTATTGTGGGTATACATACCACTCATTATAACTGGATTCAGAAGAATTTTGATTGTGTAGTGGAAAAAGATTACCAGGCAGCAGTCATGAGACAGTGTGAACCAGGCTCCAACCCCCACTTATACTCCGGCCAAACACCAAACAGCTGTTAAGTTATCATGGACAACTATCAGATGTTTGAGTATTTTTCTGGGGGGGGTTTCTTTTCTTTTTCTTTACTCAGGATTTCCTTCAGTGCTCCCTCTGAATTAAGAGGTTAGGGTAAACCAAGGAGAGTGTCCAGTCACCACAAGAGCAAAAGTGAGCTGCAACTGCCACAAAGCAGTACTACTCGGGTAAGTACTAGACCCTCCCAAGGTCTAGAATGCTATGTCCTTTCTGTTCCCATTTTTCTCTTTTGTTCTTTTTTTAAAGGTACAGTCCACCTTCCCCTGGGCTGGAGAATGCTCCTTCGCCCAATACAGCCTACAAGTAATAGAAACATAAATTAAAGGAAACAGCAAAAAGGAAAACCTAATTGCAAATATGCAGTTCCTTTGTCTCTTCAACACTTCAATGCCAGTTATATGTTCTGCTACATTATATCATTATAACTCAAATAAAAGAGGAACAAGAAAAATAAACTTTCTTTAGCTCTCCAAAGCTTGCGGCTGCTCCAACTTTCCCCAGTGCTCTAGTCTCTGCATTTGCAGGATGCTGCTGAGCACTTCTCCTGCAGTTTGAGCTCCTCCAAGCTCCGAGACTGGAATTTGTTTTTCTCTCCATTCCTGGGGTTTACCCAGCTGGGTTTCAGGCTGAAGTAGAGGATCTTGCCTGTTTTCCTGATCTGTCTTCCCTCTTGTCCCATGCAAGTCCTGCACCAGAAATAGAGCACTGGGCATGGGGAATGCCAATCTGGAAGGAACGGCGACTAATAAAATGGTGTTCCAACAGCTGTGACATCCACCGTGCCACCAGTGCTTCCTGTTGGTCCCATAAGTTTCCCCTGGTTTCCTTCTTTCTCTGTGAAGAGGTGGGGGAAGCCTCTTCACAATAAGTAATGGCCATCCTTACCTAAAACAGCTTACAATTTCATCATTTTACATGCATAAACCAAATGCAGTTGTCTAAGTAAAAGGAAAATTGGAAATAACCATAGACAGATCATTGACCTGGTCACTACAGTACAAGATATTCGTATGAAAAGAATAGATTACCAAATAAGAAGTGATGTACTTACAGTATAAACCCCATGTTAGTCCACATTCTAGATCAGTAGGGGCCAACCTTTTATGGCTGGAGTGCCAAAAATAAAGCCCACACTTTCCCTGAGTGCCAATCCAATGTCCTTCCCCTGCCTGATTTTCCGCTCTACTTTCTGCTCTCCGTCTCCTCCCTGATCTGCTGCATGCCCCACAGAGAGGTAGCCCATGGGTTCAGAGGGCAGTAAAGGGCCAGAGTAGAACTCTGCCTGTGCCACTTACCAAAGGTGGCCGCTTCTGTTCTAGATGTTGAGTAGCAGTGCACAAATACTGAGCTGAAGACTATACAATAAAATGCAAAGAACCATAATGTCAGTCCTCCAGAATGTTTGCTATGAGGACATTTTTTATTTATTTTCATATAGTAGTGCCTATCTCAAACAATAAATGCTACACATTTTTGGAACAACAAGATTTAGTATAACAGATTTGTCATTTTGTCATTCTTTACTGAAATTTCGAGATAAAAATTCTTTTAAAAATTACAGAAAGATTGTCATTTATTGACTGATTTTTTTAATTTTTTTTTTAGCTGTGTTATATTCATAGATGCTAGGGTCGGAAGGGACCTCAACATTAAGTCCAACCCCCTGCCTAGGCAGGAAAGA
>NW_005842216.1:710526-713523 GCF_000455745.1 Alligator sinensis
GATCCAGCCTTCTCTTAAAGACCCCCAAGGTAGGGGAGAGCACTACTTCCCTTGGAAACCCATTCCAAATTTTGGCCACCTTTACCATGAAGAAGTTTTTCCTGATATCTAGCCTAAATCTGCTCGCTCTCTGTTTGTGACCATTGTTACTCCAAGAGGTGCTCTGGTGAACAGAGCATCTCCAACACCTTGCTGCGTCCCCCTAATGAATTTGTAGGTGGCCACAAGATCACCTCTCAGCCTTCTCTTGCAGCCACATGATCATCTCTCAGCCTTCTCTAGCAATACACCCATTGCTAATCTTATTCTTGTGCAAATAAGTGCAGAGAATAATAGTTTATGTTACATAAATGTAAAACTACTTAAGAGAGAATCAGTTAACTTAAAGTAATTGGAATTGCACAAGTATTAAATCAGAATCAGGCCATAATAATTAGTATATCATTATAGATATGCCCTAGATGATACAATAGACTGTACTAACTTGCATGATGTTTTTGAGAGAACCATGTAGGATGATTTCTAAACAAGCTAAAGAGCTGTTATCGTTCTTCTGAATTCCATATGTCTTAAGTAAGTCCTAGAGAATCTTGATAGTTAAATCTCTCATTTCTTTTCCACACAGATAATTTTGAAAAGTGCATGCTTGTGTATTTCTTATCCATTTTGTTTAGTGCACAATTTGTAGGACAGGACTGAAAGACATGTATCCCAAAATACCATTTCTTGTTTCCTCTTGATCCCATTGTCTTATTTCTTCATATGTCTCCAGTTCTTCCAGACACAAATTAAGGTACCTCTTGAATAGTTTTATACACAGTAGTTTAATTTCAACTCTAACATGATTACAACATTAAATATTGACAGTGAGGATTTATATTGGTATACTCTCTTCTACCCACATACCTCTTCAGTAGTGTATTACAGTGTAAATGAACGGGCACTGGCATCTAACTCATATCTAGCTATTTCAGATTTCCTCCTGACTGACCCGCTTAAGATAATTAGCTTCTGCCTTATGCTGAACTGACAACTACCTGAGAAACAGCAGGCATTTCCAATGTTAATAATGTTATGCAGCCCAAGGCTTTTTTCCCTAAATTACTTGCATAAAGAACGTAGGCAGCAAGTCAGATTTGTTGAATAAATTGTGAAAATGTTTTAGCTTAACAGTATCTATGACCAAATCAGAACAACAGAAAAGAACGGGGTAATAATCATATGTCAGACTGGAAGCTAAATATGGTATCTATAGGCAGGCAAAAAGCCACCAGCTATATTTATTACTGAATTACAATTACAGTCTTATAGTGCTCATTATTTACATCACATAATGAAATGGCCTGCATTCCCAAAGAGTTTACACTGTGGGGAAAAGAACAAATTGTATCAAGTTAAAAAGAGTAGGGATTTACCACGTGGCACCTACTATGTGGAAGCTATCTATCTTACCCCATGATAAGTGAAAGATAAACCACAACAGTTTAGTTTTGATTCACTGAGGAATAACCTCAGTGGCAGACCTTGTGGCTGCCTATAAGTTCATCACGGGGGCACAGAAGGGAATTGGGAGTATTTATTCACCAAGGCGCCCCCAGGGGTTACAAGAAATAATGGCCACAAGCTAGCAGAGAGCAGATTTAGATTGGACATTAGGAAGAACTTCTTCACAGTTAGAGTGGCCAAGGTCTGGAACAGGCTCCCAAGGGAGGTGGTGCTCTCCCCTACCCTGGAGGTCTTCAAGAGGAGGTTAGATGAGTATCTAGCTGGGGTCATCTAGACCCAGAGTATTTAGCTGGGATCATCTAGACCCAGCACTCTTTCCTGCTTATGCAGGGGGTCGGACTTGATGATCTATTGAGGTCCCTTCCGACCCTAACATCTATGAATCTATGAACCTGTCTTCCTTTAGCTTCCATTTACCACAAGATAAGAGTGAGCACATAGACAGTTATCATGGAGTAGCTGATGTATAGCTGAGTCCCTAACCTTTTTAACTCTCTGTCATTTGTTCATCTGTGCTTATTCTTGCCACGGATCAGGCAACGCTTTACTGATGCCTCTCACGTGTTGACATTTATATTATGTAAATCTAAATCTGAACATACCTCCTATGTCTTGATGTTCCAATACAAACAGAGTTTCAAAACTATCAGCATTAAATAGCAAATAATTGCCTCAAAGTAAAGACATTTTTACTCTCAAGAATTATGCACCAATAAGAAATAGATAATCTAACTATACGTTGGCAGTAGAGATCAATTGCTAATTCAATTGCTGATATTGCTAATTCAAATATGTTTAAAATGTGTGTAGGAATAAATATGGCAAGAATTGCAGTTGACATGGTCAAATAGTTCTAAGGAACTGCAAATTATAATAGTGAAGCTTTCAATCACTGGAAAAAGGCTGGCATTTAGGGTTTCTTCACTTCCTGAAAGACTTCAATGCTATCATAGAAAGATGGTTTTGTTATATTTTTGTTACAATTAGCTAATGATTCCCAGCCCATATGGTTATACCAGATGTCTGAACCTTTGTTAGCCAATCACATTTCTCCTTTCATAAGAACAATTTTATACAACTTAATAATAATAATAGTCAAGGCCATTATTTTAATTGTCATCACTCCAAAACCAAACACTGCAATATGATGAATAAATATACTGAACATTTCCCTTTGATTGTTGAGCTCTATGTGTGCACAGAAATGCATGATTTTAATCCTGAAACATTTCCCCATTGAAGCTGCTATCAGACAGCCCTTCTCTTTGCCTTGAATAGTCTCCAGGTGGTGACTGTGATTGCAAATGCCAGAAATTTGCATGTACTACCAACTGTAGCAGCATTTCTGTTACCAGTTTCCATGTCTTTGCTTTCCATTATTTATCTCTCTTAACTTTACAATTTTTGCTATTACTATTCTATTATTAATATTAAAATCATGCCCAGAACCCCATAACAGGATTTTTCTGTTTTATCCCTTCACACCTCTTT
>NW_005842216.1:713554-754818 GCF_000455745.1 Alligator sinensis
TTTCCTTTTCAATCACTGTCCTGCCTGCTCTCTCTCTTTCACTTCCTTAGCTGTTTTCTGTTCTCTCCCTACCACTTAAACTTCTGCCCTACTTTTGGACTCTCCTCTCCCCCACATTAGTGGTCCTGTCTGTTTAGTGTTCCAGGATTGCACGGGACCATATGCCAGTCTTTGCATTGGAATGTTATTGTCTTGAGGACTATGGGAAAGAAGAAAAGCCCTGCAGCCAGCATTATGGGTGCAGACAGAAGTGACAATTTTTGCCTGATCTGGCCAGAGAAAGCAGTCTATAGCTATGACCAATCACAAGTACACAGCTGCAAACTGCTTTTAAAATGGCTGTTCAGATGAAGGTATTTCAAAACATTGTGCCTTTTGTAACTTCTGTTTGCCTGCCTGCCACTAGAAAGGGAGTGGAGGGAGTTTGGTATGGTTTTCTTTTTCAGCGGAGGTGTAGGGGGGTGGTGGTTCCAATTCACCCACCCCACTATCCGGCACCAGCTGGGAAACCCTCAGAATGAGCTTCCTCTGCTCCCCCCCATCCCCCCCCCCATTCTAAAAACAGCAACAGGCTGGGAGGAAGAAGGGGCCACTGGTAGGGGAAACTGGCTGCAGGCTCCCAACCAGGAGCTAGATTCCCTCCCCCCACCCCCCAAAACCACCAGTGAACTTCTGTTTGGTCCAGGGGATTATTGTAACTCAGAAAGCTTCCTGTAAAGTGCTCTGAGTTAGAGCAGGGGGCTGCACTTCTATCTGTGCGCTGTGTGTCAGTAGGTTTGCCATTACCACCATAATAGGGGTCCCTAACCCTTGTTACTTAATAAGAACAAAAGAACGTAAGAACTGCCATTTACTGGGTCAGACCATAGGTCCATCTTGCTCAGTGCCCTGTGTCATGCAGTAGATGCTGAAAAGGAGAGTGAACTGGGTACGAGTGAGGTTATAGTCCACTATTCCTCTCTCACTTGTAACCTCCAGCATTGAAAGTCTAGGAAGGTCTGATCCAGAGGCTGTATCCCTAAATTCCATGCTCAGTAACTACTGATGTCCCTTTCTTCCAAGAATTTCTCCAATCTGGCTAAATTACCAGGTTCCACAACATCTGGTGGCAGTGAGTTCCACACTTTAAAAAGAATTTTCTTTTGTTAGTTTTTTACTTACTGGGTGTGTCTACACAGGACATTTGCTGCAGAGTACACTAATTAGCTCTGCAGTAAATGTTTGGGTGTCTACATGTCTAAGGCTATTAGCCTAAAGTAAACTAATACATTTCAGCCTAATTGGAAGTACTCCAAGTCCAGTAAATATAAGTACTATCCTGCTACAGAGGGTTTTTTTATTCCACAGCACCACATGTGTAGAAACTGCTGTAGTTGGCTGGGGTTGCCTGTAGGCTAGCCCCACATCTTATAACTGTGAGAATCTGGAAAAGGTGCTGAGTTTGTTTAGCTGGCTGAGAGCGAGAGACTACAAACCTGTGAGAGAGGCCTGACTGCAAGAGAAGTGACTAGGAGTCCTAGCTGAGGACTATTAATAGGGCTATAGATTTAGAGAGGGTTTGACTAAGGCTAATTAAAAGGAGAAATGCACTAATTGAGGTATAGTTAAAAGATCAGGCCAGATTTAAGGTGGGCTGATGGTGAGGAAGGCAGAATGAGACACCTGAAGTCTCACTCCAGTTGAGGGAGGGCACCCTCCCAAATATACACTGAGTTACTTTCAAAGGTGCGGCAGATGGGGACAAGGCAATATCCTTTAACTAGAGTGAAGTATGGGCCTGAAGGTGGCTTCTAGGGGGAACCACAGCATCTGTTAGACTCGGGTCCCATGCCACTGCTCAATAATAAAGATGAATGCATATCTGCAAAACAAAACAGTCTAGCAATCAGTAGCATGGGGATAATGGTTGTATATCTACATAGTGCCCTCCATCTCAAAGGATCCCAAAGTGTTTTAATACTTGTGATTAAAATCTCTACAGAAAGATGACTTAATCCTCAAATGAGGCCAGGTACAGACAACTGATCTATACCTGTAACAACCGATGTTTGGTGCACACAAATTGGCACTTTGGCACCTTCCCCACAAAGTTTGGCACTCCCCCCACCACCACTCCACCTAGACAAAGGGCAAATGTTTGCTACCAATCTAAACTATGTCACTTACAGAAAAATGCATAACTTCACCTCAGGCTTTTTTAAAGTGTACCTAGCCTGAATTGTCATCTCTGGGCTGAAGTGGAGCAGCTGCCTAGTCAAACATAACCATGTGGTCTAAAATGGGTCGGCAACCCCTGGTATGTGTGCCGAACGTGGAATGCAAGGCCATTTTGCTTGGCACTGTGGCCAGCCCCGGCTCTGGGTAGCTACTGCCAGCGACGGAGCCCGGGCTGCTTCCAGTAGGGCTTGCAGCATCCCAGCTGCCTGATGGGAGCAGCCTGGGATCCTGGCTGGCAGCAGCTCCCCAGAGCTGGGGCTAGCTGCAACTGGGAGGCTCCAAACAGCTGTGCTGGGCTCTGGCATCAGCTCCACACCAGCACATGCAGGCATGCCTCAGAGCGGGTGGTGGGGGAGGTGCCTGAGGCAGTGCAGCCCTGGTCTCTCCCCCACACCCAGCACAGAAGTGATGAGCCTGGCGCAGCTGTTTGTAGCCAGCCTGGCCTCTGGGCAGCTGCAGCAAGCAGCGGGCAGAGTGCAAACAGCTCCACTGGGCTGCACAGCTCTGGCATCAACTCCATGCTGGCAGTGACTGTGTGTGCACCTCAGGGCGGACAGCAGGGCAGTGCAGCCTGCCCTGAGGTTCCCATGCAGTCGCCACCAGCACGGAGCTGATGCCGGAGCTGTGGAGCCCGGAGCAGCTGTTTGCAGCCTGCCCGCTCCTTGCTGCAGCTGCCCAGAGCCCGGGCTGGCTAGAAACAGCTGAGCCGGGCTCATCACCTCCATACCAGGAGTGGGGGAGAGACCGGGGCTGTGCTGCCTCAGGCCTATTTCTCACCACCCACTCTGAGGCGCACATGCACACGCCAGTGCAGAGCTGATGCTGGAGCCCGGCGCAGCTGTTTGGAGCCTCCCGGCTGCAGCCAGCCCTGGCTCTGGGGAGCTGCTACCAGCTGGGATCCCAAGATGCTCCCAGCAGGCAGCTGGGATGCTGCAAGCCCTGCTGGGAGCAGCCTGGGTTCCAGCAGCTACCCAGAGTTGGGGTAGCTGCTGACAACCACAGAGCCTGGGCTGTGGGGCAGGGGTTGGGGGCAAGGGGCGCAAGCAGGGCATCCTGCCATCTACCCCTTGCCCTCATTTTGTTTTTCTGCCATGCTGGCACTCCAGCACCTTCTGAGGTAGGCATTGTGGTATTTTTCGGCACTCCGGCCAAAAAACATTGCCTACCCCTGGTTTAAAAGCACTTTGTGCCCAAAAGTATCTCTAACATCCTTCCCAACTATATAGTTGGTCTAATGAAATATATCACCAAAAAACAAAACAAAAATAACCTTTTGCTTCTTGCATGTTTCCTGTACCATCGTGCCTACAAAAACATTTTAACCCTACCATGTATTATAGATACTGAGAACAGGTAATGGAAACTACATTTTCCTATTGAAATAGATTGTACATTTAAGGAGGAAATAGTGTGAAAATTTGTGGGAGCCCATGTTAATATGATTCTGTAAGCATTTCCACAGGTTCTTCTATGACACCGTGGTATTAAAACCTGGATTTTTAAGATAATTTAAGAGAGTAAATTTTCAGCATTACAAAGGCCCTTAAACTATCGTAAGGAACCATTTTAGTATGGACTTGGAGGGAACAGTTACCTACTGACTCAGCAACACCCACTTTCTAAAGTACCTACGGTGATAATCACTATTTTAATACATAGTTACTACTGCTTCAAGCTTAATACATTTATATTCAAATGATACCAGATTTGAGAAAAATAGTGATCTAAACATTAGTATGTATATATAAATAACATCATTTTCACTCTTTAAAAAAAAAAAGGCTTTGTGCAATGACACAATTTCTTGTATATTATTTATCAGCAAATACATGTGCATTTATTCATTAGACTAATACTACTTCCTCAGCTGGGATTCCTTTTTTTTTTTTTTTTGCAGCTCCTCTTGGTATTCTGCTTGTCTGATGCAGAACTAATTCTGCAGGAGCAGAAATAAATACATTCAAAAGGTTAAAAAGATTATAATAAAAGTATTCCAAACAAGCCTGCTTTCACTCCAGCCCAATGTGTTTGGGCTTTAACTTTGTTAGCAGGGTCAATAACAAAAATCATCAGTTAAATTACTGTATCGTCCAAAATCAGAAAAATAAGTGGGAAAATCTATGACAGCATGGCTAGACTGCAAGGTAATTTTTTCCTCCAGGTTTCCCCTATTTTAATTAATTGATCAGTTCTAGCACCTCAGCCAGGGCGCACAACCTGTAACATACATTGAAACTTTTGAATCGTTTGGTACACTACATGTGCATTCTTTATACATGAACAACTAACTAGAATGATGACCAGAGATCAAATCTAATTGTATGTAAAACTCATTGCTGTGAACTTGATCCCAGGGTTAATTGGGGTCTTCTGTCATTGTGGAAAATTTGTTAAGAGGGTATCTTGGTTTCTTGCTTGTTCAAATGTCATTGACTATCATTGGCAGACAATGTTCTTTGGGTAAATGTGATATCTTTTATTAGACCAACTAAATAGTTGGAAAAATTGTTCTTTGCAAGCTTTTGGGTACAAACACTCTTCTTCAGGCACAGGGAGAGTTTGTAGTTGCAAATCCATGCTATACCTAAGATATATAGATGACGTCTTCATCACTTGGACTGAAAACCTGCAGTCTTTGATTGATTTCTATCACAAATTCAATAACCATCACCCCTCCATCAGACTCTCTTCAATACTCCAGGATCAACAGGGATCCTGGTTTTCTGTGATTTAAGCAAATCCCCAATTTTCAGTTTTAAAAAAGTAACCCCAAATTCACATTTTTCTGTGATTTAAATGAAACACTACTCATTTATATAAATGAGTGATGTTTCATTTTACTTGTGGAAAATTACCTGCCTCTCCAGTGATGGGGAGGGGAGAGTGAGCTGCTGGTGGGCAGAGCAGTCCCTGGGCTGCAGGGGGGGAGGGGGCTGGTGCTTGCCTCTGTGGCAGCGGTGCCCCCCACCCCCCAGGTGGCACCCACCTGAGTGCTCCTGGCTTGGGAGGTCCCGGGGGGAACTGCAGCTCCAGAGGGAGGGACCAGGTCCCCTTGCAGGTCATGCAGGCAGGCAGGCAGGCTCCAGGGGGCAGGAAAAAAAAAAAGGAACAGGCTCGCCACTCCCCTCCCCCCACTTTGGTGGAGCCTGCCTTCCCAGGCTGCTACCAGGCTGCCTGCACAGGCTGTGTACACAGTCCCAGAGCTGCATAGAGCCTGGTGCTTCACTCCACAGCTGTACAGCAGCAAACTAAAACTCCTCAGAGATGTTTTAGTTTTCTGTGCCCCAAAGTCATTTAAGGTGCATTACGCCACCGAATGTGCTACAGCGGCTGGAATTAATGCACAATACACTGCCGACGCATGCAAACACCAAGACCATTAAAGCAGTGCAAAAGCATTTAGCCCACATTAAAGTGTTGTGCACACATGCTCTTCATTTCATCAACACACCCCCATAGATCATAATTTTGAAAGAGCCACCCGAATACCATGTGAAGAATTACTGCAGTACAAAAAAAATCCCCGTGAATTGCATACCATTAGTTATGATATACCATCCTTCCCTGGAACCTATACAGAAAATCCTCAAATAACTGCAACCCATACTAGAAGAAGACCCAATTCTTAAAGAGATCCTGCCAGAACCACCCATCTTAGCCTTTAAACAAGCATCAAACCGTGCCAACCTCATTATCAGAAGCAAATTTCCTATTGCCCAAAACACACCAAATGGATCCAGACCATGCCAGGACGAGAAATGTAAAACCTGCCAACACATCTCCACCACCCCCAAAATAGCTACACCCCACCACAAAACCATCATCATTCCTGGATCTTATACCTGCATCTCCAGAAATGTAATATATCTTATCCAGTACTCCAAATGCCCTGATGAAAAATGTGTAGGAGAAACCAAACAACAACTGCATACCAGAATGAATACACATCCAAAATCTATCAAAGACAAAAATACCCAACTACCTGTGGGTGCACACTTCCTCTCATAACAACCACTCTCTCCAATCTCTCAGTTCTAATCCTCAAAGGGAATCTACAAAACAACTTTCACAGATGAACCTATGAACTTCACTTCATAAATCTATTGAATACAAAAACCATGGACTAAATATAGATATTGGATTTATGGCACATTATAACCGCCCTAACATCTGATAAACCCAGGTAACCTGTCTGTATTTTACCAGCTACATTCTATCACCAATTCAAATCTCCAACACCCCCACCCAACTTTCTGTCTCACACCT
The DNA here is from genome assembly GCF_000455745.1 of Alligator sinensis. NCBI lineage: Eukaryota > Metazoa > Chordata > Crocodylia > Alligatoridae > Alligator > Alligator sinensis. The sequence continues at coordinate 720,038 of NW_005842216.1, forward strand.
ATTGTCTCACAGGGCCTCTGATCCTCACTGCTATGCCTTCGCATTTTCACAGACCTGCATTTTGCATACAGCTTCCATTCCACCCAGGAGAGCACACAAAGCAACTACAAACTCTCCCTGTACCTGAAGAAGGGTGTCTGTATCCAAAAGCTTGCAAAGAACAATTTTTCGAACTATTCATTTGGCCTAATAAAAGATATCACATTTACCCAAACAACCTTGTCTGCCTGTGTCCTTAGACCAACACGGCTACAACCAACAACCCTACTGACTATCGTTCCAATTGCAAATAATATAGATGACAATGTATCTACAATTTTCATAGTTACAATAGAAGTTAGAATCTCAAATAATACACATCTTTCAAGAATAACATGGTCAAAGAGCTTTTTAGTACTCACAACATATTTAAGGTATCTCAAGGGGAGGCAAATTCTGGTTCCACCTACACACAGGTGACTTCCGTTAACATTGAGACAATGCAAATGAGGGCAGAATTTGGTTTTATAAGCTTATAAATTAAATTTATTGAATAACAATGCCTATAGAAAATAAAAATAGTAAGGTTTGACCTTCAGGCTGAACCAAAATAAAATAAGGTCACCTTTTATCTCCTCTATCTTTTTTTGTATGTAATTTAGAAGACCTGATTAGTTGGCAGCCTGCAGAATTGGCACCTGCAGAGCCAGCCCTTCAGGTTTTAGTGAAATTGAGCCTCCAGTTAACTTACAGCATTATTATGTCATTGATCCTTAAAGCAACATGACTCTGTTAATTTGAAGTGCATTGAGAAATACAAGAAAGAGAACAAATGGTAAACAAATAGAGTGACTCTGGGTACAACCTGAAATTTCTGGGGGAGAAAAAACAGATTTTGGTTTTGTTCTTTAAGATTTAGACTTGCCTTTTATTTAAAGCAGACATCAAGGGACTTAGACACAAAATCTCCCTGAATCTGCTCTCACTTAAACTAGTCTTACCTCAGTCTTATTCTGCTAAATTTAGTAGAGTATTTCCCTGTTTGCATAAGTGTAAATGAATACTCCAAGTCTAGATAAAAGAGGAGAGTTCCAGTCACTCACTGTTGTGGATGGATCTAGGATTTTGAAAAGTGGGGGTGCAGATGGTATAGTATTTTCTGCATCATCCCATAATCCAACTCATATTTTTCTTAAATTAAAAAGATCCCAGAAACTTTACTAATATGCCAAGGGCCTAAGGATATATTACTCTGTTTCAGATCAAATTTTAAATGGTTATAGCTGAGGTTGGAGGGTGTGGAGGGGGCTTAATGCCAGCTCCAGGGTGGGACAGTTACCTAGTGCCAGGGGGGTATAGCTGTTTGCAATCCTCAGCCTGACCGTGGACAGAACTCCAACACCTGGGTTGTCCAGACATGTCACCTTGGCCCTAGAGTGCCCCTCACTGCCCTTTATGCATTGCCCCTGCCACTTCAAATGTCTCTTGACTCCACCTTGTCCCATTACCCTACATACCTCCCATGCTCAAGCCCACCCCATTGTGTCCCAAGTCCCATCTGATCCCACTATCCCCCTCATCCCAACTGAGTCCTACTCTACACCCTCACTGCCCCATGAACCCACTGCACCTGCAGGGACCCATCCCCATTGTGCCTCAATTCCCTGACCCCTTACACCCCTTCATACTCCCTGAACTCTCCACAACCCCTCTGAGCACCCAAACTTCACTGCAGTTTGTTTCTGTAGTCAGGTTTTACTTTGTTCTGTTTTGGTTTTTTTCCCAATAACAGTGAGGAGGGGTGAATTCAGGGGGTTGGAGCAGGGCAGAGGGCTTGGTGGGACAGTCACAGCCCCATTTAATTCTTTCTCTGCTCAAAGTTTAAAGCAAACTACCCAGCCAGGGTAGCTGCATTTCTATTTAGGTGGAAGTGAGTCAATTGACTTCATGGGTCATTATTATCTACTTCAGGGCTGTCCAACTTCTAAGCCTCCAGGGCCTGCATGCCATGTGTATGCTTCCTCATCCCCCCACCCCACCCCACCCCACGCCACCCCACGCACGACTGCACCACACACCCACAAAGATGCCTGCCATGCTGCTGCACTATCCATGTGCATAATCATAGAAAATCAGGATTGGAAGGGACTTTAGGGACATGCTTCCATGTTGCGAAGCATGGATAATTTAAAACTGGACGGAAATTTTTACATAGAATACAGGCTATGAAGGATTGTAACCAAAGCAACAAGTTTGCCAAGACATGGAATTTAATCCTTTCAGCAAGAACACTCAAAAGACTTGGACAGAGTATCTGCAATTCTATATGCACTGAACTTACCATTGAGATGAAAAGGAATAAATTGGAAATGTTATGAGTGAATAAAGCCAGGTAGACAGAAATAAAGTGACAGTGGAAAAAATGAGAGGCAGGAAATAGATATCAAAGGAGTAGCAGTCTTGCTATCAGAGGGTAAGAGCCCTACTATAATTGAACCCAATAAATGAAAGAATTAATTATAATTGCATGGTTTTTTCAGTTCACACGCAAAGACTTCTATCATGTAATGCAATAGCCCAATAGATAAGGTGGCAGGTTAAGAAAAATATTAATTTTGTAACTCATTACAAGATGTGCTAAAGTGTACCAAGGCATGATGTCGTCATATTCATGGAAAATTTAAAAGCTAAAATAGGAACAAATAATATGGGGTATGAAAGGACTACTTTAAAGAAGAAACTGAGAAAGAAACAATGTTGGAATGTGTCTAAATCAATTTTGCATAAGTACATGGTGGTTGAAGGGACTAAATTTCCATGCAAAAGTATACATAAAGTTACACTGAGATTGCCTATTGAACAACAGCAAAACCAATAGATCATATTATAGTTGAAGAAAAATGGACATAATCACTGCAGTGTATACATCCATTTAGTAAATATAATAAATCTCCAAATAAAATTCAAATTGCAAAAGAAAAAACATAGAATACAATGTTACTAAATTAAATAACAATATTTCACTAACCAATTTAGTGTAGAAATATCAAACAGATTCAAATAATCTGTTTAGAAATCAACACAACCTGGGAAACAGAAGATAGAAGGCAAAGTGAGCAGGGAGGGGCTTTGTTCCCCACCCTCCCCTCTCCCACCAGGGGACTCCAGCCCGGGTCTGCCTGCCAGGAACAAACAGCAGAGGCAGTGGCTGGGGCTGGCAGACCCTGGCTGTAGTCCCCCAGTAGGAGAGGGAAGAGAGGGGGGAATAAACCCCCTCCCTGCCCCCTTTGCCTTAGGGAGCCATGCGGGCCAGCATCTGGACACAGCCCCACCCCTGCTGCTGGAGCAGTGAGGGGGGAGAACCCTGATAGGGGCTGCTCCACCCCAGCCAGGCAGACCCCAGCTGGGGTCAGGGGGTGAGGAGAGGGTAAAGGAGAAGAAGGGGGAATAAACCCTCTCCCTGCCCCCTTCGCCTTAGGGGACCATGCTGGGCCATCATCTGGCTGGGAGCTGGGGGCCAGGGTCTGGCTACACACATTCCCCTGCCCCCAAAAGCCTGGCAAGGGCTGCTTCCTTCCTCCCCCTCCAGGCACACCCTAGCTGGGATCCCTTCAGGCCAGGGTTGGGGTTTAAACCCTCCCCAAATCATACTCATGCCTGCTGAGGTCTGGCCATGCTCCCTCCCTCAGCTCAGCTTCCCTCCGGAAGGGAAGGGAGGGCTCACTCTATCACCTCCCCAGCCTCTGGCCTGAGCCATTGCAGGCATGTGGCTGCATTTCCAGAATCAAAAGTGAATGTCTATTTAGTTGCTTGCTGGTCAGTCAGTCTATGCAGGTTAGACTAACTAGCAAAGTTTGAATCAATTCAAGCTTGGGCTTTTTGAATGTTTGTACTTAGCCCAGGTGGCAGAGGGGAGCTAATGAGGGACTCACCTCACTGGAAGAGGCTCGGGCTGCAGCTATATAAGCCCAGAACCTGCATCAGTCAGGTAGTCTCTCCACAGTAACCAAGAAGTGAGGAGCTCCTGGCTTCAGGTCAGTGGAGCTCTTGAAGGGACCTAGATTTTGGCTGAACAGCTTTGCAGGCTAGGAACAGAGGCAAAGTCCTTGGCCTGATAAAGACTGGGTTTACAGGCAAGTGGCCTTTGCTTATGCTAAACCCCTAGGGGGATTGAAACATCTGCCAGAGGATGGTGATGTCTCTTATTCATTTGAGTTAGACTGGTAGTTTAGCCTTGAGCCCTGCAGTGACAGGCCTGCTTAGAGAACCAGTAACCCAGGAGCCCTCAGATTGAGGGAGGGGCCCAATGAGGGGATGAGGAATAGGCTGAGACTCACACCAGAAGGTCCATGAACCCAAGGAAAGATAGAGCTGGGCCAGAGGGTCCATGAGCCCAGGATGGGCCAAGTCAGACGAAGGTCTAAGAGCCTAGAGGAGGATTCTTCCTACAGAACCAGGGGTCCAAGAGTGCAAGGGGAGACTAAGTAAGAGACCAGGGGGTCTGAGGGCCTGAGGGGGCCAAGTGTATAAATAGTTACATCAGTGAGACAGAACATCCACAAAGCCTAGGGTGAAGTATAGGAGAGATGAAGCACAATTTGCTCTCAAGACTCTTGGTGCCCTACAGGGGCCTAGTTGAGCTGAGAGGTATCTACCAAGCCTGGGGGCTGAATCAAGGCTACTGGGGCCTCAGGAGAGACCCAGTAGAAACTTGTTTGGATTAGGGCTCACTCTAAGGCCTATTGGTGGCCTCCCTGAATCCACCTATAATATTTAAGAACAAGGGCTGGCAAGTGAGTAATATAAAGAGAGTGGCATTAGAGTTTGAGCCAGGCAGGAGCAGTAAGGCCACTAGGGGGCATCACAGCTGCCCCTGTGGCAACAAGCCAGTCACAAGAGTCTTAACAGATTGAACCCCAGGGTTATATCTTTAGACACTGAAAAGTTTGCAGAAATAACTCCAAAACCTTACTATCAATCTAAAACCATTAAGTACAAGGGAAACCAAGACATTAATGATGGGAATTCAAAAGATTTTGAATGGGAAGCAAAAGATTTCCCAAAATATTAAAGGCAGAATTGAATGAAGTGATTGCTTGGCTACTCAACAGCAATAACTGTGTGTGGGGAGAAAAGAAAGTACCAAGCAGCTGAAAAGGGATTTAACACTTCGCTGCTAAAGAAAGGAGATCGAATCACTGTCAGTACTAGAAGTTTATAGCAGGGTAATGTTATAGAGTATGAAATAAAGGTTTACTATTACACTATCATCCCTACTTTTGCACTGACAATGGACTGGCCCATTAAAAAAAGCAATCATGCAGACAAAACTCCAAACGATAGTTGATACATGTTTAGTGAAGGATATGGGACTAAGCATTTCTACAAAACAAAAAAAAGACCTGGATATAGAAAACAACACGAATGAGGAGGGGAAATGCAAACATAAGATACATCTGGTCAGGAACAAATTGAAAATATTGCAGTATTTGGTTACCTTGCTAATCTAATAACAGACAACAGCACAGAAGGAAATTAGAATAAGAAAAGGGAAATCAGATGGAAATATGAGCAGGTTTCATGAAGTCTAGAATAACAAGAACCTACACATGAAGATGAAGCTATACAACAGCATAATAATATTGGTGATGCCACAAAGTGCAGAAACATGGCTGATCACGACAACCTTTGTAGCAAAATAGATACTTTAATATTCTTTATAGGCACTGTGAATCAAAAGTCAAGTGGAAGGACAAGCTTATAAGTTCAGAAATGTGAAAGGTCAGTGAGTAAGTTATTATATAAAAAGTGGTTAGTATCATTTGGGCATGGAGCAAGAATGAATGCACATGGGATCCTAAAGCAGGCATTGCATTGGAAAGCAATAGGGAAATGAAGCCAGGGAAGACCCAAAATACTGTGGCATCAAGTAGCTAAGAAAGATGTCATGTCATCTGAAAAGAAGCAGAATGTTTGCCTGATGTGCCACAAAATCCAGGAAAAAGTAAGAAATAAGAGAATTAAAATCAAAATGGCTATGATTTAAAACCTTGACGCTGATAGATCATTCACTACAGTCACCAATTATTAAAAAGCAAACAAAGTCAAACACTTATAAAACATGTCTCTTTGGGGACTGTACCATGCGTGTGTGTTCCCATGATCTTGATAGCTATGCTGGCAAGAATTTCTATGTTTGATAAAGTCACCGAAGCTGGATAGGTCAAAGGTCAAACAAGATGAAAAGCAGTCCCCTGGTTCAAGTTGGTTGATTGACACACCAATAACTTATTTTTTTCTAAAATAGTAGAAACAAAGTAGACATTCCAGGAAACAGTATGCCAAAGTAATAGACTTTGTTAGGAAGTATGACAAGTCAAGATGAAAAAGTTGAAGAAGCCAAGACTAGGAAGTTCTTCAATAAAGGGTGCGTCTACACATACTGGTTTAAGGTGCTTTAGCCTGATTTAAGTTGCATGAAGGGTGCACGTATATATGTGAATGCCCTTAATTCACCTCAAAAATGGCAATTTTAGGCCATTTACTAGGAGTGTGCAAAATGGGCCGTATTCAATTCGGATTCAGCCCAAACCAGGTACAGTGATTTGATTTGATGATTTAGATCGCTGTCCCCGTTTTGATTTGGCTGAATCTGAAGATTCAATGCTGATTCAGAGAATCAGTGATTCAGCCATAGACACAGCTTTAATCATCTTTTCTACATACCTCGAGGCACCAGGCATGTCTTGTGAATGCTGCAATGCTGGGGTGGATGGCGTGTCCCACAGGTGTGCGGGGTGGGGCAGCGCTGTCCCCAGTGGACCCAGAAGTGGACTGGAAGTGCTTCTGGTCCAATTCCGGGTCTGCTGCCAAGCGCAATGGGGATCTCCCCCTGATGCACACACTCCTGTGGGATGCTCCATCTGCCCTAGCATTGCAGCATTCACAAGCTGAGCCTGGTACCTCAAGGTATGTAGAAAAAACATTTAAAGCTATGGGACTGAAGCTTCATGCAGCCCTACTATTTACGCCTAAATTTGATACCTGTAAAAGCAGGTATCAAATTTAAGTATGAATAGCTAAAGCACATTAACACATGTAGTCATATTAAGGTGCATTAATGCTGTGTATGGACTGATGGGGGAGTAACTTCAGTCCCATGGCAGTCCATGCACACGGAATTAATGTGCTTTAACACGTGCATGTGTAGATGCAAGCCTAAATTGCCTTAATGCACATTAAGCTAATGCACATTAAATTTAGGCGCACCTAAATGCACATGTAGACATGCCCAAAGTTAAACAAACCATGAAAGTACATTTCAGGAAATTTAAAACAATGGCTGCAATAGTACAAGCTGAACCAGTGCTTGAAGAAATGGAAAATACAGTATTGAAATCCTTGGAATAAGAATAAAAAGTCTTCAAGAATGAAAATATAATATTAGTATATTTGAAGAGACAAGTTCATTACTACTTGGCACACATCAATCCTAACTTCCAAAGTAGAAAAAATGGTTATACATTGGGACCTAATTAACAGATGGCTGATGTTTCTATACTAGGTTTCTAACATGGTGCATGAAATTGATTATTTTACAGATTCTGGTATTCCCAAACATGGCAGCTACTTAGTCATAGCATGTGGGACCCAGCATTAAGGTTTGGAATGACACCACTGGAGTACAGAAAGTAATGTGCAAGCATAGCCATGGTTCTTAGTATTAGAATGATGAAGCAGCAATAGAAACATCACAGTTCACTCTGGAACTTCTTGAAGTGATTCAGCATGCCAATAAGTATAATAAATAAAAATTAAGGCTTATTGATATAGCTTACCTTGACATATTTGAATGGTTTAAGAATATACACTGGAGTCAAACAAAGATGCATTTTCTCATCAATCCTGTTTTGGCATCCCCATTGAATTTATAATAAGAAAAAGGGTAGATTGAAATGTTCCATGGCTTAATAGAACCTGAAAATATTTAAATTTTTACTGATAGCAAAGATCTTTCAAATGTCAGTTCAACCAATATACAGGTAAAGAGTGAGGCTGAAAGATTACCCAAGATTTAAAAAAAAAAAAGATAATTTGATAATTAGTTCTGAAGAAATTAATCTAATGCAAACCCAAGCAACTCCCATTTCAAGTATTACTTTAGAGATGAGTAGAAATTAATATCTAAGATGAGTCAAATGAGTTACTTTGGCAATATTAGATCTGGTCACTGGAAATTTATGCTAAAACCAAAGTATAAATATTCATCTCAAATGCTATTTCCACTTTAAATTATGTGGAAGCTGGGGATTTATCAAGTGGGAAGTGAGATATCTAAGCCCCTTCAAAAGCCAACGTCTTAGGAAAATACTTTATATTAAATTTATAACACATGACAAAATTCAGCAGAGAGTTCAACCTTCTTTTGTCTCTCAAATTATTCAAAAAAGAGGATAGAAATATTTTTGACATGTATTATGAATTAAGCTAGAATAACTGTCCTGGCAGGTGTGCCATTGGCTTTCAGCCAGTTGGAAAAACACATTATACCCTACTGTCCTTCATCCTTACAGCCAATTATTGCCTCCACACCTTGTCTTCAGACCATAATAGTAACTATAATTGTTGTTCTGAAAGGGACAGCAATTAAGCTGGGGATTGCGGGGGGTGGGAAGGGGCGGGGAGGTGGCTTGGAGGGGACAATAGAGAACTCTCTGGAAAGCTCTGCTGTGTATCCCAGAGTATTGTTTGTACATTTAACTGACAGTTGTTGGGTAATTTACCAGTGGGCAGTTTAGCACTTTATTTTCCCTCACTTTTCCTTCAATATGACCCATCCCTCTCCCACCACCAGGATCAGGTTGAGTGATTGGGTGAGCCACCACTATCCAATTACCTACCCCTCACTTCAGATGGTACAAGAGAGACATCATTGGGAATATCAGCAAGGGAATACAGAAAGAGACTGTAAAACCACAGAAACACCACTACAGTTTATCACCTGAAATTGTTTCTTAGTGTTTGCAGGCTGCTACTTGCCATCTGGACATGGTCAACACTAGTGCCAACATCTGCTGGTTGACACTGGAGCCCCCTGAGTAATAGATATGGATATCCCATGGCTACAGCCAAAAATGGTCCCACAGTGCAGAGTGCCACATAGCACAGAAGCAAACAATGCAGAAAGGAGGAAGTAGTGGATGACCTGGTTGTGTCATCAGAAAGGAGAGCTGATGCTGCAGGAGAATGGCCAAGGTGGCTTTTCACCATGACTGTTGCACTAACCTGGTGAGGCAGGAAACTTTGTAGGCAGAGTGTACTGCTGTTTTAAGTCAGGAGGAATGCTGGGATACCATTGAGGTGGTGGACATGGTAAGACAGACAATGGAGATGCTGATGGGTGCCCTGCAGGTTGAGAGAGACATCCAGTAGACTCATAGCCATGTTCTGAAAACAGATGGAGCATGTTCAGGGAGCTCTTCATGCTGCATTCCAGGCAAAGATCTTTCTCTTCAGCCCCCTCTGTATCTCCCCCTTGGCACAGTTATCCACAGCAGCATCCACTAGTGGGCCACCACAGCTAGGAGTAGCCTCCTCATCCTGGACTAGACCTTCACTAAAGTCACACTCAAACTCGATGAAGCAATGTGGGGAGAGTCCTCCCTGCCCATTCCTCAGTAATACAGCTTTTGGGCCAGGACTATCAGTGGCAGCCTCCATAGGGGCCTCATGAGGGTTAGAGCTACCAGTAGCAGCCCCACAGAATTACACTCCAGTTCAAGGCCTACCCTCAACAGCACCCTGGGACATGATTCTGACTAGTCCTCTCCACTCCACCATCCCAGGATTACCCTTAGCTTTAAATCACTGAATCCCTACCTAGTGCTAGACTTCGCTCCCCTGAGTTTGGTTGACAAAACCTCATCATAATTTCCATTCCCCAACTTACAACACCCAAAGCTTTCCCCTGCCCTCACAGGATCCTTGAGACTAGGACATCAGTCAGCCAAATTAGGCATGGTCCTACCAGCTCCTCAGACTTGTCTTTCCACAGCCCTTCCATGCCCAGGCCCATGCCCCACTCCTCTTCTGATTCCTCTGATAACAGGACCCCCCATCCTTATTGTTAGGGTGACAATATTTGGATCTTGGGGAGCATTGGATGTGCAGCTGAATAAAGGCTTTTTCCTGTGTCTCAGCAAAAGCTGCTGGTTATAAGGCAGGATGATATATTAGAAGTAACTAACTTTGCAAATGCTTAAGCAAGCAGTTTTCTAACAATGGGGTAGTGTGTAGCATATATGGTGTAAGAAGAACAAGATGCAGCCCACCAGCTATTGTCAGGAGATAAAGCAGAAGCAAGACCTTGGAGATGCAGAAAGAGTCAGCAAGAAACCAGAAAGAACCAGCAATTGACTGGGAGAAGCCAGGGTCAAAGTCTTATGCATGCGCTCTTAGCAGAGAGGCATGTAAATAAATGAAATGCATAGGCAATTCCATGTTAATGAAGTAAACAATGAGCAGAGGCAGAGCTTGAGATGGGAGGAGATATGGGTGGAACCAAGGGAGGAGTGAGGGTGGAATACATGTTAATGAGCATGAACCAAGGTGTATAAAATGTGAAAAGAACTAATGTTCATTGCAGCTCCCCAGTTTGTTGGTTTTTTGGGAGCTAGTCCGAAGCTGTCTCCATTCTGAATAAAGCTGTTGCAAGCAATGTGTGCTGGTGTTTGCTGCCTGCTTGCTCTGGCTAATGAGTAACAGGATCCATGAGCAATGAGATCATCGTCTCCCTAGTCATTGGGCACCACGTGGAGTTGGAGTCTAATACTTATCCCTATTTAGGCTCCAGTTTTAAGGCTCTAATGTTCACTGAGGTGTTTGGGAGATGAGGTCTGGAGCAACTCCTGTCTACCTCGCATATCCTGGGACAGTTCTTATTCAGTGAAGGGATAGTAGTCTGGGACTCAAACGCTGTTGACTGATGTGGTCATGTGGTCAATGCTGCCAGACCATCCCATGCTAGAAGGACCACCCTGCTTCTCCTCATCCCCCTGTTGAATGTGCATTGGTAGTGACGGGCCACAGTTGGCCATCTGCCATATCTTCCCCTTCCTAGTTTCCAGTTGATAACACACTTCTTGTTCTCCTCACCCCCTGGTTTGTAAAGCACTTCTTTGTACTTCACTTAAGAAAACCTGCATGTTTTTGACTGTTTAATCAAAAGTTCTTTTGGTCCAGAAAGCAATCAATGGATGTTCCCCATACCTTATTTAGTCTTTACTTAGTTTTTACTCACCCATCTCCATTGCTAAAAGTAGTTCTTTAGGACACCTTCTAGGTGCCACATACCAGCTACCAAGATTCCTCTGCCAAGTCCTCTGGAAAGGCTTCCCCCATGGCCTCACAGATATTGTTCAGGGTGCAGTTAGTGACAACTATCCAGGGAAGGTTAGCACTTGATAACATCCAGTGCACCCTCTGAGCTCTTCACCTTGCCTTGAAGTGCTGAAAAATGCACTTGATGGTCATGTGGCAACTGCTCAACTAATAGTTGAACCATTCCTTCCTTGCATTCAAATGTCTGGTGAAGGCTTCCAGAACCATGGCAAGAGGAAGTATGCTGGATCCTCAAGTAGTAGTGAAGGACAGTTATTCCCTCCACCATGATGCTGGTAGCACCACAAACAAGTTCACCCCACACAGCAGGGGCACTAGAGTGGAGCTCCTGTGACACTGATTTCACAGACCTTGCCTGACTTATTGCAAGCTGCAGGAGGCAGGGCACAGGATAACAACATAATCTGAAAAGTGATGAGGCAGATTCAGCAAGGAACTTCTGCAGGTTGATAAGAGAGAAGATCCATGGTGCCAGCACCTTCTAGCTAGTACTACACACATTTCAGACAGTCAATTCCCCTGTGGATTTGCCCAAACCAGAGTGGTTGGACATGGACTAGAGGCTGTCAAGGGTGACCAACTACAAGATGTTTTTTTCTTGGTGAGGGGTGCCCTCATACCAGTGCTCAATCAGTAGGTCAAGGACAACAGAGCTCCATGAAGGTGGCACAGCTCATTCTGAAGTCCTGCTGCTGCTGTTCATTGTTTCAGGTCTCTGGGACTATGTGTTGCTACCAGTTGCTGCTCATCTCCTAGCCTAGAAGTTCCAGTAAATGGTTTGCATGTGGTGCCAGAGAAGACCATCTTCCACACTTCACCAAAGGAAGACCATCTTCATGGCATCCTCAGGCAATTTGCAGTCACTGGTGCAGAGCAAGTAGCACATCTTGAGGAGGCATTTTTCCAGGGCCTCAGTCATGGTGCCCTGTGCTACTACCCACCAGCTGGCAGACAATCAATAAGAAAACACAAAGCATGACCATATAGGCCATGACTCTCTGCCTCAAGGAGGGGCAGCAGGGGCAGCACCTCCCACTACTTGTTGACCAGAGGCTGCAGGATAAGGAGATAGACATTCCTGGCTCCCTAGGGTGAAAATGCCACCATTGTAACTGGCAAGTCTTCCTGAAATAAAACTGACCAAACCCACAGTTGCAGCAAGTACCCAGGAAAAAACAGGAGAAGCAAACAGCCAATGGACTCTCTCTTCTCCATTTTGTAGTCCTCAGAGGCCTTCAGAAACTTAGGCTTAAAAGGCATTCTGGGATCTTTGTTTTCCAGGCCCCTAGGTGCATAGCTCCATTGAAACATAAATTCAGGACCACTTGAAATATTTCAACAAGAAAAAGTCTGAATGGAGACCAAATCCCTAGGGTAAGTGGAGAAGCTGGTGATTTGCAGGAGACTCAAGCAGGAGGGAGCAAAAGGAGAGGCCTTATCATTCTTCCTGAGAAAGTAAGGCAATTGGCTAGTTACCTCGGGTATCTATACATAATGCATGGAGCTTGGGTAGAAAATCTAGCACAGCCATGGAACTATAAGGTGAGTACAAGAACAGAGACATGGTGGAATAGCTCATATGACTGGAGCACTGTCATGGACAGGTACAAACTGTTCAGGAAGGACAGGCAGGGAAGAAGAGGAGGAGGACTTAAGCTTCATGTAAAAGAGCTGTATGATTGCTCAGAACACCAGTATGAAACTAGAGTCTATGGCTTAGGGTCATAGGGGAGAGCAACAAGGGTGACATTATGGTGGGTGTCTGCTATAGACCACCAGATCAGGAGGATGGGGGGATGAGGCTTTCTTCAAACACTTAGCATAATCAAAGGCCGTGGTTCTCATGGGATAATTCAATCACCCTAACATCTGCTGGGAGGGCAATACAGCAGTGCACAGGCAATCTAGGAAGTTTTTGGACAGTGTTGGGGACAACTTCCTGGTGCAAGTGTTGAAGAGGCCAACTAGGGGCCATGCTCTTCCTGACCTTCTGCACAAACAGGGAAGAATTAGTGAAGAATATAGTAGCGAATGGCAACTTGGGTAGCAGCTGCCACAAAATGATTGAGTTCAGGATCCTGAGGAAAGGAATGAAGGAGAGCAGCAGAGTAGGGACCCTGGACTTCAAAAAAGCAGACTGACTCACTCAGGGAACTGATGGGCAGGTTTCCCGCTTGGAGGTCAGTCTGAGGGGAAAAGAAGTCCATGATAGCTAGGTGTACTTTAAAGAAGCCTTTCTGAGGGCTCATTCATCACACAGTGAACTAATGGACACTTAACTGCATGTGACAATGCGTCTTGTGTCAAGCACATTGTGCCCCACTCCACTCCCATAGTTACCAGTCCTCAGTAACATTGCTATCCCCCATCTGCACTGCCCAAATGCTGAAGTAAACTTACTAGCCAGACTCTGTGATAATCCTATGCTGTGCCAGTGCACTGGGACATATTCCTCCCACCAACAGGTTGGGCTCCCTTCAAGATATCCAATATGGTCCACCCTTTCAAAACCCTTTGACTTTTTCTTTCTTACTCAATGGCATGAAGAATGGTCAGAACAAGCACCAATCAATTACCACATCATCTCTGACCCTATAGTCAGTCAACCAGCTTTTAACTGGCCATACCATTATTGGACATTTCTCAACCATTTTCAATTTGGACAGGGTCACTGTGCCTCAAACCTATACCAATGGGGCCTTCACAATGACAACAAATGCCCTTGTGGACAAGTTCAAATTCTATTCCACATTATAGACTTGTGTCCATTTACTATACTATCTGGAGGCCTTCAAGCTCTTCACACTGGTGATGACATCACCTTAAGATACCTGAAACAATATGCCAAAACTGCATAAGCTAAATAAATAAACTTAGGGCTCAGGAACAAACCATCCCAATGTGCAGGAAGAGTAGCGAGTATTGCAGAAGACTATACTTTTACCATACTTGCAGGAAACTCTTTAGTGAACTAAAACACACAAAAGAAGCTTACAAAAAGTGGAAACTTGGATAAACAACTAGGAAGGAGTGTAAGAGCATTGCTCGGGCACACAGGGATGAAGTCAAGAAGGCAACTGGAGTTGCAGCTAGCCAGGATGTGAAGGATAAGAAGCAGGGTTTCTACACGCATGTCAGCAACAGGAGTAAGATCAGGGAAAGTATGAGTTCCTTACTAAATGGGGTAGACAACCTAGTGATAGATGATGTGGAAAGGGCTGAAGTACTCAATGACTGTTTCACCTCAGTCTTCACAGGCAAGATCAGCTCCCAGACTACTGCACTTGCCAGCACAGTTTGGGGAGGAGCTGAGCAAACAACAGTGGCAAAAGACCGGGTTAGTGACTATTTAGAATAGCTGTATGTGAATAAGTCCATGGGGCCAGATGCAATGCACCTGAGGGTGCTAAGGGAGTTGGCCAATGCAATTGCAAAGCCACTGGCCATTACCTTTGGAAACTCATGGTGATTGGGAGCAGTCGCAGATTATTGTAAAAGGGCAAATAAAGTGCCCATCTTTAAGAAAGGGAAGAAGGTGGATTTGGGGAACTACAGACTGGTCATCTTCACCTCAGTTCCTGAAGAAATCAAGGAGCAGTTCCTCAAGGAATCCATTTCTAAGCAGTTGGTGGAAAAGAAGTTGATTAGAAACAGTCAGCATAGATTCACCAAGGCAAGTCATGCCTGAAAAGGAAAATGGACAATTTTCTTGTGATTTCCCAGTTGGTCTAATAAAAGGTATCATTTTGGAACCAAGAGTTCTAGTTTTTTGTACGTCATTTTGTCTCAGACCAACATGGTTACCAAATACACCCCTGACCAACCTGATTGTCTTCTATAATGAGATGACTGGCTCTATGGATGTAGGAAGAGCAGTGGACATGATATACTTTGACTTTAGCAAAGTTTTTGATATGGTCTCCCACAATGTTCTTGCAAGCAAGCTAAGGAAGTGCAGGTTGGATGAATGGACTGAAAGGTGGTTAGAAAACTGGCTGCATCATCAGGCTCAAAGGGTAGTAATCAATGGCTCAATGTGCAGTTGCCAACCAGTATCATGTGGAGTGCCCCACTGGTTGGTTCTGGGGCTGATTTTGTTCAACATCTTTATCAACAACCTGGAAGATTGGATGGAGTGCACCCTCAGCAAGTTTGCAGATGACATCAAGCTGGCAGGGGAGAGTAGTAGATATGCTAGAGGGTAAAGCTAGGATTCAGAGAGGCTTCAATGAATTGGAGGATTGGACCAAAATGAATCTCATGAGGTTCAGTAAGGAGAAGTCAAAGTCCTGCACTTAGGATGGAACAATGCCATGCACCAGTACAGGCTGAGGACTGACTGGCTAAGCAGCAGCTCTGCAGAAAAGGACCTGGGGGATAAAGTCGACAATAGGCTGCATATGAGCCAACAGTGTGCCTTTGTTGTGAAGAAGGCTAACGGCATACTGGATTGCATTAGTGGCAGTGTTACCAGCAGTTTGAGGTAAAGGATTCTTCCCCTCTATTTGGCACTGGTAAGGCCACATCTGGAGTACTGTGTTCAGTTTTGGGCCCCCCACTACAGAAAGGATGTGGACAAATTGGAGAGTCCAGTGGAGGGCAACAAAAATGGTTAGGGGGCTGGAGCACATGACTTCTGAGAAGAGACTGAAGGAACTGGGCTCATTTAGTCTGTAGAAGAGAAGGCTGAGGGATGATTTAATAGCAGCCTTCAAATATAATTTCAAAGAGGATGGAGCTAGCTGTTCTCAGTGGTGGCAGATAACAGAACAAGGAGCAATGGCCTCAAGGTGCAGGAAGGGAAGTTTAGGTTAGATATTAGGAAAATCTTTTTTACTAGGGGGGGTAGTATAGCAATGGAACAGGTTACCCAGAGAGGTTGTGGACTCTCCATTCTTGGAGGTTCTTAAGACCCAGCTAGAAAAAGTCTTGGCTGGGGTGATCTAGTTAGGGATGTGCCTACTTTGAGCAGGAGGTTGGACTAGATGACCTCCTGAGCTAGGGACAGACATTACACATACACCAGTTTAAGTGATCAGAAACTGGTTTAAGCCTGTAACAGAACAGATGTTCAGTGCACATAAACTAGTTTGAAAATGGCTGAACCGGTTTGAGATAAACCTGGTTGAATGTAGTATCAGACTTAACTGATTTGGGTCAAACTGGTTTATGCAATGTCTGTCCCAGACCCGTTGCTGGTTTAAGCTAAATCAGACTCTCCCAGGATGCTCTCTGGGCTGGGTGGGGCTCTCTGCTCCACAGCAGAGGTGGCCCCTCCCCTCTGCTCCCTGGCTGCAACTTCAGCAGATACTTGCAGGCACAGCAATGTCTGCCTGCTTTCCCCCTCCCCTCCCCACTCCCTGATAATCAGGGAATCACTTATCTCCTCTGCCTTACACAGACACACAGCATTAACTAGCAGACCATGTGCTGGCTAGGGGCTGTGCTGTGGCAGACAGCAGTGTTGGCTTAGGGCTTTTTGGAGCTAATCAAAGCTCAGCTGGTAATGTCCCTCTGTTTCTTCTTTGTTTAAAAAGAGTTTGAACTCATTAGAGAGGCTGTTTGTTTTCTGATGGGGTGGTAAGTGCTCAGAACAGAGCTGATAAATGTTCTGTTATCATTTTGGGGGTGGGGGGCAGAGGGGGAACCCCTCTGTAAACCTGCTGGGGCCTGGCCATGGTCCCCTTAGCTCAGCTCCCTGCAGAAGGGAAGGGAGGGCTGCACTAGCACCCCCTGGCTTCTAGCCTGAACCACTGCAGGCATTTGCCTGCATGTCTGGGATGTCTGTGCAGTTTCAAAGTGTTTCAGCCTAGCCAAGTTAGACTAACCTGCAAAGATTGAATAAATTCAGGCTCAGGCTTTTTGAATGTCTGTCATTTTTCTATGACTCAATGAATGTCTCTACAGTGCTGAAGTGCTCCATATTGGAGCAAGATTTTGAAGTTCTTTAAAAGAATGTCTGCCCATGATAACGTAGCTCTCTTTCATTCCATCCCTATTGATGAAAATAGTAAAATTCCATTGTCTGTAGTGGGGACAGGATTTTACCATATGGAGCAGAAATCAGACACATCCTTAACATCCACAGTGACTAACATAGAAGCAGGGAGCAACACTGATTGCTTTCAACAGTGCCATACAGTTGGCAGAGCCTTCTTCTGTGAGCCCAGAGGGAGGTAGAGGTTTTCAGCTTACTCTTAATGAATCTTGAAGCTATAGAAGTAGAAGCCCAGATGCAACTTTATTTGTACAGAAAATAATTTTAATTTAATCACAGTCATTTGCAAGATACGCAACTATCAATGGCTTGCCAAGCACAAGATCAAAACTTGCTGATATGTCATTTAAATGAATGAGTTTTTGTAGGCTGCTAATGCTTAATATGGACATGTCTTTTTTGTTATTTTGGAAACAAAGTTTTGTAACAGCTGAGATATTTGCATCTGAAAAGCAGATAGTAGGGCACCGCAGCAGTTTTGTGTTTTTGAGATCCTATCAAGTGAGTTCTGTACTCAAGTGAATGTGAAGCTCATGTAAATGTAATAATTGGCATGCAAGGCAAAAGCCTAGTTTGAGAACACTAGAAAAAGAGAAAATGATTGTGTTATCCTCACTTTGATGCCTCTGCTCTTTGCAGTTCATTTCTCTGAACACACTCGTTCATCCGTCTTCCTTCTTACCCCACTCCAGTCCTTTTGGTGCTGCCAGAGTGCTGCACATCACAAAACCTCCCTAGGAAACCCTTTCACTTCCTGGGAAACCTATAGCCAGAGCTGGACGTGTTCAGTATTAAACAGAACAAAAATTACCCTTTGAATTAGTGTTCAATTTCCATCTGATTAAATAAAAAAATAACAAGAAACAGATTGACAGATAAGAACCAAGGGAAGTAATGGGACAGGAAAAGCTGGGAAGAAATTAGAGGACATGAGGAAGTGGGGGAAATGAGACTCAACTTGCTTTAAGTGGTAATTTTAGGAGGTCTGCTATAATGTCTAAGTTGCAGTGAATGGCAATATTGTCCATTTCAACCCAAATAGAACTATTTTTCCATACAAAAAGAGAATGGGTCAAGGTAACCTCTACTGTAACTGCAGTGGCTTTAGTGGTGATGCAGGATACGTGGTTTCTGTCCATTACTTGCAAAGAGGAAAAAAGGAAAATGTGAAAGCTTATGGTATTTCAGATATGGACAAGTCTACCATGGGTTTAACTTATTTTCTCTTTACTAACTTCTCAGCAGTAATTGTAATGGGCATATTGCTGCTCATTCTTTGTCTGCAAAACACTCATTGTTTTTAGCTTATGACTACAGAACAAGCCATAAGGGTTCTATAATCAGTCTGTTAACAATTTTGAGTGAGTTTCTTTACCAGCTGTTAAGTGTGGTTGCCTTTTTTCTTTCAGACTCAGAAAAGTGGATATTATACTGCCTCCACCAAAGTTGTTCACACATTTTACTTATAATAGTGAAAAGCGTATTATAAAGTGAACATTTAGAATTGATTTCAATAGAGCTGAAAGCCTGAATGCCATACTGCCACGTGAAACATGGCTATATAATAATGATCTTTATGGAACCAGATGCAGAAATATATAAAAAATGGTGTCTAGAAACACTTTGGTCCTTCTCCACTATCCACTGCCCAGATGATTAACTGTTAGCGCATTCAGTTTAACCAGCTGCCAGAGATCTGGGACTCCTACACTCGTGCAAAGAGCCTGCTCTGATGTGCTGGAAACATCAGAGCAGACTCGATTAATTGAGTCTGCTGGAGCACGGAAATTAACTCTCTCCAGCAGACTCTCATGTCACGTGCATCAGCGTGCTGAAAAATGGTGGCAAGGCTTTTGAACTAAAGCTCATCCCCATGCCTCCCAGAGCACATGTAAAAATGCCCCTGGACAGCAGCAACCACTGATCTGAGTGAGAATCAGAGACCTACAGTGCCAATCCTCAGTTTTTCTAAAGACATGTACCAATAGTCAGAAGCTCTATCCTATCAGAAAGATTTCTGCTAGGGTAATAATTTCATAACCTTGAGGTAACAGATAATGGCTTAGTTGTATACTGAACACCATGGAGAGCGTGAACCAAGTCTTCTTATCAAAATGCAGGTTGTGCCACAACACAGGGGCTTCTGATAGTTGGATAAACAATAGAGGATGGCATGTGTGTCATAATAGTGGTCAGATATAAAATAGTGTTGGCTATCAGGGGCTTTTTGATAGGCTTGTAGATACAGCCATTATGAATTTATTAGAAGAATAAACTAAAAGTTCAAAATAATTCAGGAATTTGTAAAGATGCCAAAATTCAAAGGTCAGTATACTGTTGCTATATGAAATGTATATGCACAAAATTGAGCCAATGCTCCTGTTTATATTTTCACATATTCTGAAAAGCATTAAACAAAAAGGATGGTAAAGCTAACCACAACAGTCATCAGGCAAGAATCTTGAGCTGGCTTCACCTTTGAGCAGCCAGACACTCTCACTTCCCTGTATATTTATTGACTTCCCAAGTCTGTGAAAAATTGGCCATCCCTCAGATGACATTTAGAGTGAAGGAGGTGGACCTGTTAATAGTACACAGGGCCAGGGTAGATCCTTTTCTATCAAGTCACTTTACAATACTTTTTCATAAACTAATTCATAGAATCACTAGGATGTGCTCTGACATTTTTATAGCTATTTTTATATGAAAGCAGTTGATATAGAATTTGAGTAGAAAAAATACCAGGTGGTCTGGTAGCAGTTGAACTCCTGAATGCATCACTCTGAAAGGTCAACAAGGATACTTGTTGGGAGTTACTACAGTATTATTTAATCAGGAATAATTTACTTTTAATACATCTCTAGAGCACTTTACAAGTACAATATTAATATTTGTACCATTGTCTTTATCTTGCACTATAACTCACTGAAGTCCCAACTTTTAATCCCAGCTACCTCCAACTAGTCTGGATCGAAGTAAGGTTTCAGTCTTACTAAGAATGGAGAAACTACAATAATATGTAGTAATCATGAACAGAACTGTAAGTCCCATTTCTGTAGGTTCTTTAGGACAAGTGTCCTTGCAGAAATGGAGTCAAAAGGGCATTGTTCTGGGAGCGGGGCATTTATTATCCTTTTATCTTTTAGGTTTGTGGTTAGTGTGGTAATACCCCACAAAACACCTCATGCCAACTTCTATAACTCTTTGGTTTTACACCCAACATGGCCTATAGTACTGTTGAAAAGCCTGTTCATTGTGCCTTATACACAGCATCACCTCTCCTTTCTTTATTGCACACACATGGATCTTTTCAAGAATGGGTATATGGAGCTTTCACTAGGGCCAAGATGTTTATATGCTTAAAACACATATATATCCTGAACCACCGGCTATGTATCAGAAAACACTATGAGACCACTCCAGAGAGTAAATGAATGTCTCTCTGGATGAGCTTTATTATACTGAGAACTGGAATGAAACGCTTTTGCCTCCTACTTCCCTATCTAGCCATGGCTTTTCTGGCACGCACATAGATACAAATCCCATTCAGAATGGAGTTCCCCAGCAAAGCAACATGTTCCTAATACTGGTTTCCATTTCAAGTAACCAGAAATTCTGTACTATTGAAATATTAAAGTGCCCACTTCTCTCTTTCCATGCCTCATCTGGGAATCAGACTTTTATAGGCCTATAGCAAAAATAAAAAATAAAAAACTAAAAATATCTGTAAGATGTTACCTGCAGATTCTGAATGTTACTTTTCTGGTGTCATTCTCACTCCCTCTAAAGCATTCTCCCACCAATTGTAACAAGAAGTGCAAAATCTGTTAGTGACTCAGAGTCATGGGTTAGAGGGGGAAGATAGTGTCTAAGACTGTTCTTGGGAAAGCATTAGTGTGATTGTCTCTGTCTGTCTCTCTCTCTAATATTCTGTATGCCACACAGTTTGGCTACTGTCGATCCCACTGTTGTTCCTTTTATATACGAATTGTCCGATTTAGCCTGGGTTGAAAGGGACATCTAGAAGGTCCAGCTTCAGTTTCTAGACCCAGTTGCTCAGTGCAAACAAAGCAGCAGTGCAACAGTAGAGAAGGTTGACATTTTACAACTCCGTAACAGCACACCGCCCTATCTGGATTAACTATAATTCTAAGGAAAGAGATATGTTAAGTATAATGTGAGTTGCTCGTGGGGTAAGGTTTGAACAGGGAAAACAAGATCAAAAGGTATGCTAATCACGGATCCGACTGTTTATGTTGAGATTCCAGACAAGGACTCAGATTTCTATAGATCATAACCTTTAAATGAACAATAGTTGACAACTGTGAATAGAAAGAAGTTTATTTAGCTCATGCTTCTCTCTGGAAACGGACTCATGCTTTGCTTGAAATAACTGACTTTACATGTTTTATGAATAAGAGAATTTGAAAACTTATCAGTAAGTCTCTAGGTACTACTTAGAGAACATTTAATTTGCTATTGCTGCTAAATTTCTTCATGCAGTTAAGTGCAACTCTGCAATTTGCTCTTGGAAGATGTATAGACCAGTTTCTCATTTGCCATTTTAAGGTCCTACTAAAATGGTGCTGGTAATACAGATGCAGGAGCATCCCAGCAAAATAATTTGTGCACCTAGGCATAGATACAGGACTGAGACTATCCCATCCAGTCATGAATTATTTGCAGAAAGATAGACATGTGGCTCTGTGTTGTTGGGAAGGTGGAGAGGGAAAAAGGGGATTCAGCCAACATGCTGTTTCATTGTCTGCACTGAGTGCCTGTTAGCGTATAAAATGAACTCAAAGTGATTATTTAATATTTAAAACCTTTAATGTGCTGGGTCCTAATTATCTTGCCAGTTTTCTGGCACCTCTATACTGTCTTGCCCTCTTAGGTTGAAATGGCAGAGAGCTTTTGGTTCCAGGGTCAGCAGGAGTAGAATGGATACATTTTCGCTTTTGTCTTGGTGTTTGAAAATGCCCTGCCTTCTATTCTCAGGAGGGATGTGTCTTTAGCCTCTTTTAAACGAAGGCATTGAGATTTAGTTCTTAAGGTATTTGGCACAATGTATTGTTATTGCTTTTGAATATTTTATCTAGGATTTTGTTTTGCTAGGTTTTAACTAGAGTTTTAAATATTCTTCATGCTATATATAATGCCTAACCATGGATAAGCACCATACAAATACATTTTATTAGTACTCTAATTTATAATTAATGTTAAATACATCTCTTTTCAATCTCTATACACAGACTGACAGATTACAAACCCATTACATGCCTCTTTGATGTTTTGGCCAATGACTTTTAGACACAGTAATAATTAATGACTAAGCAGAAAAAATTAGAGACAGAGAACTTGATGTTCCATGGGGCCCCTCAAAAAAAATTATACATCATGGAAGAGCAACTGAGTCCCCTGTGCATTTACCATTTTTTAGGGAAAAGGACTCAATATTTTCTTTCCCAGAATGCAGTGGAGCAAGACCCTGCATTTCCAGATTATAGCTTCCATCTTTTATAAATATGAATTCTTCCATATTTTCTCCTGCTCAAGCTATTCCCTTGATCATCTAGCATTTTTCCATCTGGGTAGCATGCCACTCTCTCTGAAATGCAGATTCATAAGAGTCTCAACCTGTTGCTGCATTTGGGACTGTCCTTTCATACTGAAATTCTGAAGGAAAACCATGAAATCTCCAGATTAGAATGCAGCTCCATTCTGGATTGAACAGGATCTACAGGTATGCTGAATCAAGTATATAAATATGCTGAGAGTCAGCACAAGGGCCTGTTTGAGAGACTGACAGTATATAGGTGCTTTGGTACAATTAAAAAAAGTTCAGAGTTGCTTCATTCTCACCAGTCTTGCCCATAGACCCTACAATTCTCTATTATGGAATCCAGTCAAAGGAGAGTAGAGGGGCTGTCACTAAAAGAGAAAACTATAACAAGGGTCAAAGTTTTCTCAGTTGATTTTCAGGTACCTGTCAAAAACTGCATTTATGTAAGAAATAATCCTGCCCTTACGAAGACAACCAGATGATGTAATGGATATTTTTTCCATCTCTCAATACTCTTATTATGTGACAATATTATATAACTGAGAGCCAGTTAGTCCCAGTTCATTCTAAAACTTACTGCACGTACAAGTACAATAATCTGTGTTCTTCTGCTTCTCATATTCAATTAACCATTTCTTAAGAAAAGAGAAAGTATTTGCTCAATTTGCTGATAGTTCAGAAACCCTAATGTAATTGTTCAAGGAAGGCCTAAGATTTAACAGCATGGACAGATCTTTCATCAGAGTCCAGTATTTATAGAGAACAACTTTTGCTATGATTATCATTTTATTCATCATTTACAA
This sequence comes from Alligator sinensis, assembly GCF_000455745.1. Lineage (NCBI taxonomy): Eukaryota > Metazoa > Chordata > Crocodylia > Alligatoridae > Alligator > Alligator sinensis. The sequence goes on from NW_005842216.1 coordinate 743,781, forward strand.
AGTAACTATGGTATTCCTTTGTAACATTTAACAGATTACTTGTTGCAAATGTATTGTTGTCAAATGGAATGTAGTTTTAAACTACTAAGAGTAATCAGTTTTGCACAATTCTGACTCAATTTCCTTTGTGATATTTAGACACTGAAATAGGGCAGTAATGGAATTCTGTCATCTCAAGGGCTCTTTGGGACCTACAGTAGAAATGTGTTTGTTTCATTTTCTAAATTGATAAGCCTGCAAGGGCAGTGGTGAAATACTTGTTTTAGTTTCTGCTTGAATTCAACTATAATTCTAAGGAATTCTATGGTTGTGGTCTCTCTCTCCTTTTCCAAATCCATTTGTCTATAAAACAAATTGAAAGGATGGGATAAAACCTACATTTTTCTAACTAATATGTACACTGGGTTATCTACTCAAATTTTACGTTGTATCTCCTGAAGTATAGTTCTTGAAATATGGGGTTTTGTGGGAGAAAGGTAAGTAACACCCAGCTCAGTCCGTGCAAGGCTGCTTTCGCAACAGATCATAGATTTAGCTATGTGCCTCCAATACACTTTAAGATTTTATACATTACATTCTGTAAATGTGGGAGACTCACTGTTTATGACATGTTGCTATAAAGCAGGTAATGATTTAATGAAAAGCAAAAAGACTGAAAAGGAGTTTGCCGGAGCCCTGTGTGATGTGAATGTTAACAAGCCCATTCACGTCATCAGCATCTTTGCTCTCCACCCCTCCCTCCTATCCTTCCTCTCTCTTTTATGAGCCAGCTTGAAATCAGGGAATTACATGCTAAGGAAAACCCTTCAGCTAAACATATAATTATTCTGAACAGGATCAATGCAGCACAGTTAATCAGTTTACCAACTGAATTAATTTTTATTTTTCCATGTCTGCATCTCCTGTTGAGAATGAAGAAATTCAAGATTTAAAGGGGGAAAAAAAAATGAGTTGCATTTGTGAAATGAGTATTTATAGCTGAGCAGTCATTATGAAAGGAACCTCTACTTCAGGCTGTTCTGGCAGACAAACATTGCTATCAATCAGCAGGACTTTGAATAACTTACTCCATGTGAAGTTATTACTGAAGGTACACTTAAGAAATAGCTGATTTCCTATTTTAATTTCCAGCTGTTTAATAACATTTAGCTCTCTTCAAGAGAAGATTTTTTTGTTGTTTGGGGGGTTTTTTTTAATGAAAACAGTGGATTGTTGTGTAAAAATTTGTATTGATTTACCTAAGATACTACATAAATGCAGAGAAACACATTTTAAATACAACCTGCTCGACTCAGTAAGAAAAGAAGTCCTCAGAGCCATTATTTGAAAATGTAGGTGTTTTAATGTTTTAATAATTTATTTCAAAATTAAACATTACACATCCCGATTTAAATATCTTTAAAAGCAAAAGAGATTCAGGAGGTGCAATTGCGGACACTAAAATTGTTTCCTGCACACAGTTACCTGTTTTTCCATTGCATTATTTAATGTTGTAGGAAAAATGTTTGCTTTTTAGTTGAGAAGAACACTTTTTGATAAAATGTGGCCTTATATGCAAAGCTTCACTAGTTTATACAAGAAATAGAGGTGTTCATTGTTACTAGATTAAAAGACACCAGAAATCTCTAGGTAGTGGCATTAGAGATATAAATAGTAAGGTGTATTTTGCCACCATGTATTCATTTTAATAAATTTAATTTTCAAATAACTACAACTAAATGAAATAAATGCAAAACAATTACATGTATTTGTACCTCTTTGTCAGTCTACGTTGTTTATGGCGAATACTCTGCCCCTTACCCCATCCCAGTATTGCAAACAAGAAACTTAGGCCAGGCAGGGAAAAGACCATTTCCTTAAATTAATGTTTTCAGTCCCCGGGGATCTATTACTCCAGGGAAAATATTTATGTAAGGGAAAAATACATATCAGGATAAACAGTTCCAAAAACTTACATTAGAAACAAGAATGGAAAGTGGAATAAATTTGAAAAAACAGAAATAAGTGAGGAAAGAGCAACAAAAACCACATGACCAAAAATACTTTTTTGAAGTCCATGTATACCAATCCTGCTTGGAAAACATTTCTTTTTAATGTCTTGACTATTTCTCTCAGCAGCTCAGATTTTTTTGTATAATTTAAAGAGCAATTCAACATTACAAAGCTATTGAGATTCCTCATTGCCAGATGTGCAAGCCAGAGAAAATCAGTTTCTCAAGAGTTTTGTGGCCTTTTGGGTACCCACAATATGAAATACAGACAATCTGCCACTGAATCTGTTCCTAAGAAAGAATCGTGGAAAAATTCAAGATGCCAGCCTGCTACAATGATATTTGATATATTTATATATTTTGCCAAGTAATCCTTCTTGAAGAAAAAGGATAGAAAGGCTGCCATCATTGGGGTGGAACTCAGGATATGGTTGTGTCTTATAATAATATGCTTTATGTGTATTTAGTGAATTACATTTCGGACATAAATTTTTGGCTTCTACCCATGATCTCTTATACTGCTCTTATATGACTGGCACTCATTTCTAATTAGTTTGCAAAACAAATGATTTATTAACTGATTTTAAGAACACAAATTATAAAAAGATATCTTGTTATGGTCATCTTTCTGTGAAATGACTTGTGGGTGGAAATGGTACTTAATGGTTTTTAATAAGAAAGCTGAGTAAGTATTTTTAAGGATAAATGGGCTATTTTTATTTCTTTATTTTTTTAAACAAGGACTGACTGCACCTTTAGCATTTTAACGTATTGTTTATTAACATGTTGCTTTCAGTAGTAAAGGAAATGTTCTACCTTCAGAACAGTGATTTCATTGTAAATGTCACAGAAAGGTGGTGTTATAACAAGGGTAATTATGTTGTGACTTCATAGAATTGGCAACTAGGCTTCATTGCCTTTTTGTCAAAGAGAAGAACAATATCAGCCTTATGTTTGATAGTAATAAAATTTAAAAATGACATATATGTCTTTATTCCAAATGTCACATCTGACCCTTTTAAATAACTGTGTTTAAATAAGGTATGCAGTTTGTTAAACTATAATTAGCTAGGTTGTCTTGTCAGGCTCTTTCATGTGAATATGCTAGGAAGTAAATCCTTCACTGTGGGTGATTCATATAGATAAGTTACATATCACTTGAATGCCACTAGCATTCTGGAGCTTCATCCTGACTACTGCATTAAAGTCTATTCAGCAGAACAAATACAGCTAATGAAAGTGACAGCAAGCTAAAAACAAAAACAACAACAAAAAAAAAGTTACAGTGCAATGGTGAGAATGATTATCACAATAGCAACTAAGTCAGGGATTTTGAGATGATTTTAAACTAATTGGTAGCATTTTACACTTTCTGATACAAGGGGTTTTAGAACCCTTTTGCTTAGCTATGCAAGACATATACTAATACCTGAAATGTGTTATTAGTACAGGGTAAATGTAATGGACTTGTAATATTTGCTTATTAATAATAGGTATATGTGCAGCTTGGGATCTCTAGTTGCATGCACTACATCTGATCAAATAAATTCCCTCAATCCAATACATATGCTAGTGTTCAGTGCAATATTCTTATTTATATTTGAACACTGGTGTTTCAAAGTACTAACACAGTTACATGGGGATACCCCAGTGTTTCTTAGGATACAACCTTTATATAGAAATATTGGTAGTCATAACATGTTTGAAACTAATGCATACTATATCCCTCATCAAACAGGCTATTTAATATGCATGGTGAACATTTGAATAGCACATTATAAAAAAGTCTTACACTACTTGTTTACAGTGGAAAAGCTGCTAATTCTACTGTCATAAACTAATGTTACCCAAGATGTAATTAGTTTGTGTCAATGGGATGAAAGGGTGTCAGGGAATAATTTAAATACTTGTTGCTGTATTTCAAATTTTCTAGAAGTATTATATTACAACCTAACTCATCACTTAAGATGCTATAAAAATCTATCTGCTTGCTTTAACCCCATGGATCTATATCATCAGAGACTTGCATCAGTACTAGGTCTGATTCAGTTAATGTCATTGGACATAATTAGCAATCACATATCAGCTAACTTCTACATCCATCCTAGCTGACCTGCTTAGGATATTTAGTCTTCCAACTAGCCTAAGTTGACAGACACCTGAGTAACAAACTATGTTTTTCCATAGATGCTGTCTGCCTTATGACTGAGTCTGTATATTTGTAATGAGTGTAGCTTGACCACAATTCTACTATTACTAACAAGAACATACAGAGTCCAGTTTCACTTATGTGTGGACATATATTCAAGTATAATGAAAGCAAAGCCAGACCCAGAGTTAAGATAACAAATGTGAAAGCTGTAAAGAAAAACTATTACCATCCAATTTAACCCTATGTTTAGGTAAAACCCCATTACAGAAAACATTCACAGATAGAGTACACATAAAAATTATACTTTTCCTTTATCTAATAGGAGACTGTTTTTGAACAGAAGTTAGTAGGTCTGAGACCAATGCCTCATTAGAAAAAGTGTAAAACTATGTTAAGGCATCTGCTATGTAAATAGTTTTTTTCCAATTCAGGGGAAAATTGAAGCACTTATCACCAACAATTCTTTACCCTTCCATCCAACCCAATCTGTTTGTAACATAGCAGAGTACCATAAAGAAAACATTTCACAGCTTATGTCTGTGTTTATAAAATTACAAATGTTCAAGGAAATCATAATTCCTGTCAAGTTATCCAGAAGAGTTTCCTCAGTGAAGCTGTGCTCAGACAAGCAGCCCTCTCATTTCCTCTTGCACTCTCCATATATGGCAAAGACTGCACTGTCCACGGTACTAGTGATTGTCAGAGAAGCGTATGCATTATACAAAACACAGAAATACGAGCAAGAGAAGCCTGAACAAATCAGGATGTATCATTTAAGGATCAGAATTTCATAGTTCAGTCACTGGTACCATGCATTCTCTGTTTATTCCCTAGAACTATACAGAAGTGCTGCACAGCCACTGCATCAAATCACCTGATATGAGCAAAACAGAGCTAATCGGGGCAAATTTAAAGACAACCAAACATAATAAGATTACACTGTGCAATTCATAATGGAGTCTTAAGCCATAAACACTTTATATACTGTCTGTCTTTACCCACAAATGCATTAGATCACTACTCAGTTCTTAGCAGAGATTCCAACAGCACGTTGTACAGCTCATACCAGGCTCTCTGTTCAGTCATGTCTCTGAGAACTACTGTACAAAACAGCACAGGGATTTTTAAAACTGCATTAACTCTTGACAAAATAAAAATGCAGAAGCAGAAATGTAAATTGCATAGAGCACAGATAATAATGATCATACCTTTCATCCAATCCACTACTTGCTTGGGCGTCCACTTGCTAATAGGTTCCATAACGAGAGCCATCATCAGATCACTTAATCATTCACACCAAAATCAGGAAAAGAAAAGGAAAAAAAACCTATCAGAGCATGGTTGGGATAAGAAAGCTATAGGATTTTACATTGCAGTCCAAAGACGAGAAGATGCTTTGTCCCTCCAGGTTTCTCCTGCACTGATTCAGTAATGTATAAAATTACTCTGCTTGATCAGCTCTAGCACCTCCCCCACTGCACACAGCCTGCAACACACTGGAGCACACTGAATCAGGAAATGGTGCAGTATGTATATACTTACTTACAAAAAATCTATACCCTATGAACTACTTATTAGACAGGCACAAATATAAAATTATAGTGCATAGAAAGTAATTCAAGCTCACACTATAGAGTTTTAAGGAGCTTGATTCCAATCAGCTCTGGGATCTTCATCATTAGGAAAAATATCACTAGTGTAACTTGATAACAGATTGTCTTGGCTTCATGGCAAATATGCTGACTGTCACTCAAATTAAAAAGAAGATAGAAATATCATAATATCACTTGGCATCTGGCAAAATGCTGAGCATCTCCATCTTTACAATACAAAATGTTGGTGGAATTTTATACTGTATAATCATGCAATTCAGAATGTCAAACACAGTAGAGGGAGTCTTACCAAGGTAAAACTCACTGTCTGAATAATTTATTTTTGCCTGGCCATGTTCAGAGCCATATCCTTCCCTCTCTGAGTCTAAACGTTATAGTAAAAGAATGACAGAGTAGAAAGTTGGGGTCCATTATTTTCTATCATAATCCTTTCCTTCTGATGTAAATAGCCACAAGTAGAAAGTGCTTTTGATTCAAAGCACTCAGACCATCATCCACTCTCCTCTTGTTGGAGTGAGGAATAATATTTTAACATGCCTAATACTAAAGTTTTGATGTGCTGTAAAAATTGTGATGGAAAAAGGTCTCAAACGTGCCATATGGTGCTTCTTGGTGATGTTATGAGTCTTTGCACCTTGTAGACTATGTGTCTTGTAGCCTGTAGTTGAACAGGTACATGCTCTGTCTGATGCTTTGTCCTTCATGGTCTAAGTTGTACAGCCATCATACAATAAGTAGGAGGGGACAGAGAGAGGAATACACCACATCAGACTTCTGTCAACTTCTTTCTTCCAAGGATCTTTTATCTCTGCAAACCACTGTCATATTTAGTTGTCAATTTTCCCCATCTAGGCTACAAAATAACACGAAACAGCTGTCTAAAATGACAATCCAGAAAATTCCCATAGACTTAAGCAACTTCAAGTCTTTCTTTAGTTCAGTTATTCTCAACCAGGATGCCAAGAGATCCCTTACATTTTTAGCACTGTTAGTTGTGCAAACACCTATATATGATTCACAAGATAAACTCAGAGATTTCAAATAGGAATCCATACTGTCAAAAACGTTATGACCTGTTGTGGTCTTTCTGAGCTTTTTCAATGACAGAATTGCTATATTATTTTTCCATAGTCAAAAAAAAGAAACAGTGAAAAACTAAGAGCTGGATTTTCGAAGGGGTGCCTTGAGTCTAAAAACATTGAAAACACTCGCTAGGTTCAAGGCACCCACTGGAAACATCAGCTTTTAGTTTTCACTTAATTTTTTACTACAGAAAAATAAAAGAACATTTCTTCTGCGGCAATCTGAAGATACTAATATTGTGTGGCACTCCACAGCACCCCTGAATGGATAGTAAGTCACTCCACAGTGCTGTGGCACCCTGGGTGAGAATCACTGAGCTAGAGGGAAAGTTATAAAACTCTCTCTGAGGAGCCATTAGGCAAAGTCAAAGAAGCCCAACTGGTAAAACAATTTACAAGTCAGCATTTTCTTTATTAACAAGGGATTAACTAAAAAAAGAAATAAATTGTCCCAGCATTATAAATTTAAGTCATCTCTGTTATTAATTTCAAACAGGTTCAACATATCCTACAGTCACATGGCAACATTAAGGTGTCACAGAAACAGTGCCTTTCTTGTAAAGCTGAAAGAGGAACCTTATTAGAATAAGGAAAATAGTACTATCTCCAAAAACACCAACACAATGACTTGCCTGGTTTAGCCTCCTTAATTTATCCAAACTGAGGATCTGGCCCCTGTATCTTCCAGAGTGGGAAAAATATACCTTTCTCTTCTTATTGCTTCAGGGACCTATTTTAGGTGCATAAAGATATTTATGTTCATTTTTTCCATAATGTCCTTCAGATGGATGCGCCTCTCTCAGTTTAGTGATATGTTATACTATACCATGCTTCTCCATCCTATTCAATTCTTTTTTCACTTTGAAAAATGGTTAAATTGCTACTCTGCATTTGTTCTTTCATTAGGGTCCACACTGGTGCTCCCTCATATAGGATATTTTTATGGCACACCAATACAACTTCCTCTAGGACAGTGTTTCTCAGCCTTGTTAGACTTGATGGGAGTCAAAGCACCTATCGGAAAATGTCAACTCTTTGTTTTCACTCTTTTTTTAAATACATAAAAAACAATAGAGCATTTTTTCTGTTACAAAGAACTCAGAAAAACCAAAACAGGTTAGAATGTTTTTAACACTATGGATTCCTATTGGAAATCTCTGGGTTTAACTTGTGAGCCATATTTGCAGACTTAAGAGTGCTAAAATTGCATGGCACCCTGAAAGGATCTCAAGACATCCCAGGGTGTCATGGCACCCTGGTTGAAAAGCATTGCTTTAGGAGTTCTGTGAAGCCAGTGTCCATAGTATTGGTTCTATGAGGTTGTTTATAATAATAAAAGTGTCATATTGTCTTTGTAGCTAGTAGGAGATTAACATTGTTCAAGGAAACAGAAGTTTTGTGGATTACCCTGGAGTGCTGTAGTTTAAATCAAGGGTTCATCTCTTTTAAAATATTTTTTAGAAGCCAGTCAAGTCACCTCACCCCAAATCATTTCTTCAGTTTAACACTGGTATTGCAAACTTTGAGTTAAAGCATGTGCCTGATCAGGGTCTCTGGACACAGATAGCAGGAAATAAGCATTACTCACCCTTGCTTGGATTAGTTCCCTGATTGCTATAATTTGATAGGCATGCTCCCAGTGTCTTTTTATCTCTCATTTCCTTCACCGAGGGCCAGGTGGCTGATGATGAGGGAACTGGCTGGGCCCTGGGAGCTGAGAACCGAGTTAGATGACCAGCAGGGGGCCCGACTTGGGGCACATAATCCCAGCCTCAGCATATGGAGGGGACAGTTTGAACCTGGCTGCCACAGGGTGAGGCGCTCTGAATAGAACTGATTGTAGTTTTGAATGAGACTTGCACACGCTTCCACTGTCTGGGTAGGCATTATCAGCCCCGTGTTCTTTGATGTGGACACATTTCTCTTCAAGTTGCTTGGGGTCTGATTAAAAACCTAGTAAATTCAATGGAAATCCCTGTTTCTTCACCAGCTTTAAATGTCTGGCAAACATCACCAAATGGGGCCCCCAACAGCTCACCCAGAAACCCTCTGTCACCCCCTCTCTCAGCCTGGTACACATGAGTGTGATGCCTCTCTCCATGAGGTGCAGCCAGAACGGGTTGCCCTGCACCTGACCTGCGAGTACATTTTTGGAGGATCTCAGGATTTGTGACAAGAAAACTCAGTTCCAGGCATGACTGCGGGGACTAATTACCACATAGATCCTTTTGTGGCAGGTATATGGAGTGCACACACATACTGAATTGTGCTGAGCTGTGGGGTCACCATGGCTTGAAACGCTGTTGACTGTGGTGGGACTCAGGCCAATGAGCTATATGGTAAAGCCTGTTGGTTTTGGACTTATGTGTTGTATCGGGGCCTAAGATCAAGAATTATTGGCACCAAGGGAAGGGTGTCAGGGCTCCTGGTGCCAGCCTGGGATTGTAGTACCTTCAGGCCTGGTGCTAGTTCTCTATGGAGGGAGCACCTGTCCATTTTCTTAAATGGCGGGGAGGGGGGGAGTTCCTATCAGCTGTTTGCCCACTATGGGCCAAGTGTTTTATAATCAAGCTTAGTGTTGCCTGCATTTAATCAACTTCATAGTTAGTTTCCATTACTGAGTGCATGCTGCTTTTGGCAGCAGCTTAATGATAGACACTGTATTTAGTGAAGTTTCCTTATATGCAAATACAAGATGAGGGGCTTTTTCCCCTATGCTGATTGAGGAAAAAACCTCGTCTTGTATTTGAGTAAATACAGGACATTTTTTTATGTCATTCTGTAACAGGGAACCCTCCACCCTTGTTGGTATGAAGGGAGAACCTGGGAAGATGGCAGAAAGCGTGTTGGCAAAGGGAAGCCGGTGTGAGCTGTCTGTGTAAATTGAGCCACTGGCCACAAAGGGCTGGGTGGTTGATGAGCGAACAAGCAGCACTGGGCTCTGGGAGCTGAGAACTGAGTTAGATGATGAAAAGGGGACTAGACTCAGGGCATATAAGCCCAGTCTCTAGATACGGAGAGGTATCCCCCTGGGTGCCACAGAGTGAGGAGCTCTGAATAGAACTGACTGCAGTGTTGAGTGAAGCCAGCCTAGGCAAGCTAGCTGGTGGGTTGGAGGAAACTAACCTGCCAACGTGGGAGGGCTAGAAGAAAAAGAGATCCAAGGAGAGGTTTATATTTGAGTTAGAACTGCCTGGTTTGGCATTTTGTGTTTAAGTTTGACTGGAGGTTTGGATAGTGGCTGCAGGAGTGGTTTGAAAGCCACAGTGCAGGGTGCCAGGTGTGTTGTGCAGGGCAAGACCTGCTATGGGCATAGGCAGCAGAAGACTGGGGCTAACAGGGCTTAGTCCCACAGTGCCCAGGAGCATTGGCACCACTGCCATGCCCCACTGCTGCAGCCACAGTGCTGCGCCCAACACCTTGCCGTGTGCTCCTCCACCATCCATGTGTGCCGCCCTGCAATGGCCCTCAGTGTCCCTAAATAATATTTTCTCCCACCACTACTGGCTATGGGGTACAAAGCCTAGGAGCCAAGGTCTGAGCCAGTGGACCTGAGCTGAGGGCTTGGCCAGAGGAAAAGGGGGCCAAGGCTGGGATGCCTGAAGCTCCAAGTGCTTTGAGGCCTGAAGGAGGCTGCCTTAAAGAGGAAACACTCCTGACAAAATCCACTGAGATCCCTGGGACTGGTCAGAAAAGCTCAAGGACAGAGAAAATAGTGAGGCGCACCACAGAAGCTACTCTTAGCCTCCAGGGACAGCCTCCTCACTAAACTGATGTAGCAGCCTTTAAAAAATGGACCCACCTGAACAGAATGGGAAGGGCTGCCTGGCAGAGACAGAGTTTGTCCCAGAGGGGACACTGTAGGCTCTGAGGGCAAGTGAAGCTGTTTTGGAAGCAGCCCTGTTGGAAGTGGGAGGGGTGATGTAACCCCAGCAAAGTTTTGAAATAGAGCCATTAGCAAAAGCCCAGGAAGGGCCCTGAGCTGGGATTGGCTGAGAGGCTTGGATAAGAGGGGGAGCCGTTTTTCCCGGGTGTGGGGGGGACAGGTTGGAGATTGGATTCAGAGTCTCAGCACAGTGGTCCCTCTGAGAGCCCCTGAGAGGCGGCAGGATCAGGCAGGGACTGCTTGTGTAGAGAATCCAAGCCTAGAGAGACCTGACTGCAGCCGGTGTGGCTGGGGGGGGCCAGAAAGACCGGGGG
>NW_005842216.1:754918-761224 GCF_000455745.1 Alligator sinensis
CAGGAGGGTTGCTACAGCCTGCAGCCCAGACACTGCTCACAGCAGAACCAGGGAAGGGGGTCAAAGGCAGGGGAAGGCTGTCTTGTAGGAACTTCAGAGGAGTCGCTGCTTGCTGCCCAGAGACCCCAGGAGCACGGAGATGGACACCAGCGCCAGGGAGTGTCCACAGACCATGTGCAGGGACATAGACAATCCTGCTCCCTGAGATACCCCACCGGGGGCAGTGCACACGGGATCCCCAGTACACCGTGTGCAAGTGAGAGACTGTGTAAATAAGTTCTTGAGGGTTTATTAGTCAGTATATCCATGTGCTTATTTAATGATTATTTGTTATATTGTAAATAATTAAATCTTGTAAATAGTTTGAGAATTGTCTGCGAGGGTGCTTGATTGTAAGGGGAGGCTCTCCGCTCGGGGGCACTGCAGCAGCTTCCTAGCGGGGCTGGGCAGGGCTACTGGCTACCAGGTACCCCAGGATCCCATTATTCAGGTGAGGGCGCATATAGTGTTGCGCCCAGGGTTACACTAATAATAACATCAAAAGTATGGCAGATGATCCCACACCAAAGGATCTTTCAGGGGGATCCTTTGGGAGAGTGAGACTGAGTAACAGTGCTTCTTGGGCGGGGGGGCCAAGGCAGAGCTTCCCCTCAAAAGCAGCCTTTGCCCAGACAAGAAGGCTGTAGGCTTGGCCTGGCTTTTAAGCACTGGAGTGGTTGTGGACCTATTGCCCGTGCTTCACTCAGGCCAGGTGGGACCAGGGCACATCTCTGGGTTTGCTGGTAGCGGTGCCTGTTCAGGGCATGACTTGCTCTGCTCTCTTGATTGGGATCAACTGGGTCCCATCCTCTCCATTGTTATGCTTAGTAGCAATCTGAAAAGAGAAGACAAATCTGTGCCCAGACTTTTCTTCCCAAAGAGGCTAGTAGATCTTTTGTTTGCAAACACTGCCTTGTATTTGCAATGTTATTAATGACGTTAATATTGTTCTCAGTATTCTCATGATCATAGCAGTAACTAGGTAAATGTTCATGTATATTTCATGCCAAGCAGTAACTTTCCAATTAAGGATTACACTTGAATACAGTACAGTAGTTAGTTAAAATAACACCCAGAATACTCATTTATATTTCTCATTTATTTAATATGGTAATAATTATTTGGATGATCAGTCTTCAGTATTTAACCCATATATTATAAAATAAATCCATATAAGCAAGTATTCTATGAAAATTGCAAACATTTTATTTAATAGTTATTATCACAAAATAGATATCCAGTGTTTAACATATATAAATTATACATGCACTGTTTAATTTTTATTAAAAAGAAGTTACACAGTGCTGTATATTAGGACATTTTATAATAACATTTTCATTTTAATGCAAATATAAAACAAATGTAAGGATGTGACAGAGCTGACTTCTTGGCTATCTTTAATGCTTTTTTGTCACGTGATGTTCATGACTAGCATCTGCTCTGTCTTACACAGCTGTTTTTAGGGAATGTTCCTTTTTAAAGCCGAATAGAGCTGAGTTGTTAATTTTGGTCAGTCCTGTCCTATTTTGTATGATTCCTGGCTCTGTTTTCCTGTTTCTCTTACCATAACTCTTGTGGAGCTGCATCTGTCCAATCAAGGAGGGCAGAAAGCTATCTAGTAAATTTATATAGAAGAGATGCAAAATGTGTGTTATGAAGAAAGAAAAATCCAAGTTGCATTTCTTGTGGCTTAGCAGAAAAAGGAGCTCTGTAAGAAATATCAGGGGACATGCCCATCTAATATTTTTGTTGTAGGCCACCATGAAATAGCTGTAAACTAAGGGTTGCACTTCAAATTGCCATTAGATGAGTGCAGAGGAGCTGGAAGTCTGGCCACACATTCCTCACCCCTTATAAGGACAGATCATAATTGCTATCTCAGTGTTTAAAGAGGTACAGATACACCATGGGCGTGTCTACACATTCATTAATGCACAGTAGTTACTGCACATTTAGTTTGCTATTTGCTTAATGAAGTACTAACTACTTAGTGTTCAGTAGCTCCAGCACACAGTTTTTTATAATGCTTACTGTGCAATAGAATATTAGCACGGTTTTTGCCCGGCATGCTACTAAGCAGTGTTATTAGGCTATTGTGCATTAAGCATCTTGTGTAGATGGGGCCCATTTGGCCAAAAAAAGAGTTAGGGAAGAATATAGGACCTAGCCATATCTGTTCTGCAGTGACTGCCTAAGTAGGTGAGAGAGCAGGTTGCACTTGCACTTGCACAATGAGAGAGCAGGTTGCACTCAAGGAAATGGACAGCCTGCCACCTTCCTATAAATGGAATTTTTTTTACTTCTAGATGCCTCTCTTAGTTTTCTCTCTGTCATTTGACTTTGATAAAAATTGATTTAAAGGGATACCAGAGGAGGCCAGCTGCAGCACACAAGTTTTCTTGGACCTACAAAATCCAGAAACTGCTGCATATTCTTGAGTGCCATCTACTGGCATCTTTTCTATTAACTATTTAGATATAGAGCCCTCCCATATGAGCTCTGCAGCAGCCAAAGGCAGTACCATGCTTTGAAGGCATAATCAGAAGACAATAAGTAGTTTCCTTTTCCTATAAAATGGCTGCTCTGTTCATTTTTCTTTAAAGTTTTTAGGTTAAGTAAAATACATGGCTGTGGTACCTTGTCCTGTCTTGCCTCTCAGATAGCAAAGTGAAATTCACTTAAATCCTGATCTTTGCTGCAATGGCACACTTTGCCATATGGAATGGGAAGCAAACAGCTTTTGATGTTGGTACCCGCTTCAGTCTTTGTGGTTCAGTATAACTCAGTGGTATTGTGCCAGCATTTCTTAATGTACATGAGGCATCGTTTTAAATGAATGGCTTTTTTCCTGGTATTTTTAGTGGTTTTCTACTTCATCAGTGAAAATAACCATATTAAGTAATATCTACCATTAATATGGTGCATTTCATTCTAAGATATCTCAAAATGACTTACAAAATTATGGGAATTATGCAATACAACCACTGTAGTATGACTTTTTAGCAGCTATGTCACAGAAGAGTGCAAGAGATGAAAAAAAGTCTACTCTGTCCATTGAAATTAAAATGAGATTCAGGTAAGCAGGGTGCAAGTACTTGAAATGCTATTTGGTCAGGACAACAGTGCTAGTATTATCAAAAGTGCTATGGAACACTTCCTGGCTGAAAGGAAAAAAAAAAAGAAGGGGGAGAGATTCCCATTGTACATATTATATGCCTTTAAATCCTCCAATCAACGTATTGACCCAATCCAGCTCTGTTACACTTGAAGATCATAATTCTTCAGCCTGTGGTGTTTTAAGTATAGCTGCTGGAAATATTCCTGTATAGTGGTAGAACATGAACGATTCTATAATCACCACTCAGTAAAATATGACTGGATATTTCCTAGGTGTTTCTCAGTATCCCTTTTTTTCTTCATATATTTTAGTGTTCATGAAAGTTTCCATTTTGACAGCACAAGAGATTGAAGCCATCTATTTAGCTGCAAAACAGGTATCACATGGGCAGTAGCAAAGCAAGATTCCTCAAACTGCCTTGCCATCATATTTGTTGTAATAATACCATCTATTTTTATCAGAAATTGCCCGTTAGGTGTGTTACAAAGTCTTAACACCAATAGTGGTTCATACAAGATGGATGCTTTGGATTACAGATATCTAGGAAAGATCTTGGGTACTTTTAGTTGTATTCAGAGCCTTGTGCTCTGAATACAACTAAAGTTTGTGTTTAGAGGGAATAGGATTGGCTCTTAATTGTTGGGCTGTCTGTTGGGATTTCCAACACATTTGCAATGGTTAAAGAAGATCAAAATAGAAGAAATAGCTCTCCAACACTGATAATTGTTGTGACAGGTCTCAAAGTCAAGAGACAAGAGAAGAAATTATCTGATTGTAGCTCCTGAAGACATCCTACCTAGCAAGCCAAACAAAACTTGTATGAGCAGGAAGAGCTATTGAAAAGAAAGGAAACCACATCATAGATGTACCTTAATCCTGTTACTAAAATTACTACCATTTCCACTTAATCAGGATGGAAGATCTATACCTCTGGAGCTGGTAGCCTTCTTTCCCCTTCCTGTCCCTGGATAGAAGAAGAAAACTTTGTGTAGTTGTTAGGATTAGTCCTGTGGTTTAAATCTCTAGAGGCTAAGCTCTCTGCTCCCATCTGTTAGAGAACTGTACAGAATAATTACAGTGCTGTTTCACCTATTGAAATAACCTATCCAGAACTCCAGATAGGTTGAAGAGCTAGAAAGAAAAAAACAACCCTATTTCTATCATTTTGTGAACTGGGGGATATATAGCTACAAGAGAGCTTTATTTTAATGGATTTTCTACTTGTAACTCCCCTGGGAGTTGTTGTAAACTAATTTAAATGCAGGATTGGTTGGGTAGTGGTTCTGAACTAAGACAAGAGAAAAGAGCTCTTATCAGGTATGAAGGAGTTTCTCTCACATGACAAAGACTTGATGCTACTGCTTTCCTGTCACTGAGGAGCCTGTGCTTCTGAGAGGACTCTGATCAGAAAAAAATCAAGGAATAGTGGTATATCTGAATGAACTGGTGATGTTCCTCATATCCAACCACTAAGTAAAATTAAAACTGTGATATCTGGTGGATCCTGAGGACAAGACCAGGAGACAGGTTACCTGAGTGATTTCTCAGCACGGACACCAAAAAGTACTATACACTGACACCAAACAGTGACTGGGATTTAGCAGATAATGAAGTGGGGAGTGATACAGTAGAAGGATACCTGTGTATTAGACATTCATGCTGGCCAGTATGGACCTAAGTTCACAGACTATGCCACAATTATTATGGGTGAGCATTCATTTATTTATCATTCATGTGGATACTTTATTGCTGTGTTTTATCAAGTTGATGCTGTGTTCTCTGTCTGCTAATATCTTCCTTGTTTTGTGTGCTTAGTGTTTGCAGGTGGAGAAGTATTGCCTATTAAGGGTACCCAGAAAAATATTTAGCAAGCCCTTAATTCTGAGCTAAAAATGACTTGGTGAAGTATATTTGCCTTAATTGGGACTCCTAGATGTTTGAATCCAGCCCTTGTTGCTGCCAACAGCATATGGCAGAAGTGTTATGCAGAAAAGGCATATAAGGAATAGACGTCCTCTTGTACAGTCAGATAATGCAGAATCTCTAAAAACTGGTAGAAAGGATCAGAGGACAAATAAACTGTCTATACAGTAACAGGTTCTTCTACTTTTTCCATTAAGATTTCTGTGGTGTACTTAGCTGTTTGAAAGCATGAAGTGTGAAGCTGTTTGAAAGTGGAAAGGGTGAAGAGGGACGGCTCCTTCTGCTCTAAGGAGAGAATGGGAAAAGCTTTGTTCCCACAGGCTCCTCCTCTTTGTTTTAAACACTGGAAGCATGCTGCATACAACTAGATGCTGTTTTGCAGCAGCATTTCATGCTCAATAATCATTAAACTTAGCAAATTTAGATAGTAGTTATAAAGAGGTTTGTAAAGATTTTATCACTAGTAGGCTGCTTTGGATAGGACCAGCAACCATGGCCACAATTTTATTTTGAGTAGCAGGTTTCCCAAAAATTAAATTTGGAAGTGAATGTTCAGAAAGGATTTACTGACATGCTCACTAACCTGTGGGCAGAGTCAAACTCAAACAGAAGATATGTCTTGATACAGAAACTACTGGGTGAGGCTCTATGGCAGGGGCAGGCAATTATTTTGGGTGGAGGGCCGCTTACTGAGTTTTGGCAAGTCATCAAGGGCCGCATGACAGGCAGCCTGGGGCAGATAAATATTAATTTTCTAAAATGTTTAGGGGTCTTGCAGGCCAGACAGAATGGCCTGGCAGGCTGTGTCCAGCCCGCAGGCTGCATTTTGCCCACACCTGCTCTATGGCCAGTGATATACAAGAAGTCAGACAGATATTCATAATGGCTCCTACTGCCCTTAATGCCTCTGAATCTGTCAATTTTAAATGCTAAATAGCTATTAGTTTTAACACCTTTTCCTTTTTAGGAAATAATGTCTTTATAGTATTCTTGCTAATAGCAGTTCCTGTTTCTTTTTGATATTTTAAGATTTACTTTATATAACTTTTATTTGATTTCATAGACACTAGGGCTAGAAGGGACCTCCAAAGATCATCGAGTCCAGCCCCCCGCCCGAAGGGCAAGAAGTCAGCTGGGGTAGGATCTCAGCAAGATAAGCATCCAATTTACTCTTGAAGGTGTTCAATGTAGGTGCTTGAACCACCTTCGATGGCAGGCTTGTCGTA
>NW_005842216.1:761299-772241 GCF_000455745.1 Alligator sinensis
CCGGGCCACCGGGAGCTAGCAAGCGACCCACCCCTGCCAGCAGTCAGCTGACTGAAAGGGCAGCACCTGGCTCCCTTATAAACCTTAGGGGCTGAGGTCAGAGGCAGTTTCCTGCCAGGAGCCAGGGAGGAAGGAGCTCTCTCTGAGCAAAGCTGAGAGGAGAGGCCTGACCACAGGTACAGCCTGAGCTGGGTAAAGGATAGAGCATCCATGGGGTGTTTTGAGTAATGTCATTATAGCCAGGCGGCTTCGGTTTATGTTATAGCCGAGGGGGCTTGTGTTTGTGTTGCTGTTTGTCACCGGTGGTTTGGGTGAGGCTATTAGGGGTTGGAGGAGGCCTCATAGGGGACCCACAGCAGTGTGGGGACCCCAGCACCAGCGAGGACGCAGCATTCGGGGGCATGGACCCCAGCCCCAGAGAGGGGGTGTTGATGAGAAGCCCCAGTGCGGGTGTGGGGGCCCCAGAGAAGAGGGGCAGCATTATTGGGAAGCCCCAGGGAAGGGGGCAGAGCAAGACAGGTCAACGCAGGGCCCAGAGAGGACAAGGGGGCTGAATTATAACAGGGCCCGGACAGAACAACGTCTATGCCATTTGCAAGGCTTGAGGTGTGGTAAAGGGGTGGTTGAAGCCATGCATAGCCCATAAGGCTAGGGTGCCCTGAAACACCCACTATAGAACAGGGCCCACAAAGGGGTCCAGGAGCCCACGGGGCTTAGAGCACATCTAAACCGTCCTTCTCTAAGAATACGTGAAGGCAGCCTCCCTAATATATTGGAACACTAAAGACATGGTGGGTGAGAATCTGAGGGTGCCCTTGGACCAAGTTGGCACGGGAAGGGGCCTTGAGGAGATCATGGCCCTCCTGCAGGACCCCATGCTGTGACAAGGCTGTTCCAGATCTTGGGGGCTTGGACAGTAAAGAAATTCTTCCTTGTGTCCAGCCTGAAACGGTCTTGCAGTAGCTTATAACTGTTTGACCTCGTCATCCCTTGGGGAATTCTGGTGAACAAATGTTCCCCCAGATACTGGTGGTCACCCGTGATAAGCTTATAGGTGGCCATCAGATCACCCCTGAGCCTGCGCTTTTCCAGGCTGAAGAGCCCCATGGCTCTCAGCCTGTCGTCATAAGGTCTGTTTTCCCGACCTCTGATCATGCGCATGGCACTTCTCTGGACTCTCTCAAGCTTCTCCACATCCTTTTTGAATTGTGGAGCCCAAAACTGGACACAGTACTCCAGCTGCGGCCTCACCAAGGCTGAGTACAAGGGGAGAATGACATCCCGGGATTTGCTTGAGAACCATCTATGGATGCAAGCCAGCGTTTTGGCCACTTTACTAGCTGCAGCATCGCACTGCAGGCTCATGTTCATCTTGTGGTGAATCCTGACCCCCAAGTCTCTTTCTTCCATAGCACTAGCCAGCATAGCACTACCGAGCCTATAAGGGATGCTGCAGGTTTTTCCTCCCAAGGTGGAGAACCTTGCATTATTCAGTGTTAAACACCATCAGGTTCTCCTTCGCCCATTTGCTGAGCCTGTCCAGGTCAGCCTGGATTATCCCCCTGCCTTCTGGTATGGATTCTTTCCCCCAAAGTTTGGTGTCATTGGTGAACTTGGGCAGTCCGCTTCTGACTCCAATGTCCACATCATTAATGAACATGTTGAACAATATGGGCCCAAGGAACAGAGCCTTGGGGGACCCCACTGGTCACAGGACACCATGATGAGTGACTTCCATCAATTACTACCCTCTGGGTCTGACCACGAAGCCAATTTCCGAGCCAGCGGATCATGGTGGACCCAAGGCCACAATTGGCCAGTTTCGCCAAGAGGTGATCATGGGATACCAGATCGGAGGCTTTTTTTGAAGTCACGATATATGACATCAATCTCTTTTCCCTTGTCCAGGTGATAGGTCACCTGGTCATAGAAGGAAATGAGATTGGTCAAGCAAGACCTACCCGCAACAAACCCATGCTGGCTATCCCTCAGGATGTTGGCATTGGCCAGTCCATTAAGGATGGCCTCTTTAATAAACTTTTCAAAGATCTTCCCCAGGATAGAAGTCAGGCTGATGGGCCTATAGTTAGCCGGATCCACTTTCCTCCCTTTCTGAAGATAGGCACCACATTGGCCTTCTTCCAGGCTGGGCACTACACCAGAGCACCAGGAGTTTTCAAAGATCTGTGCCAGAGGCTGGGCTGATGCTCGCCAGCTCCTTGAGTACCTTGGGGTATAGGTTGTCAGGGCCAGATGACTTGAAGATATCCAGCCTCTCAGGGTGTTCCTTCATGAGGTCAGCATTAATGGAGGACAGGGGATCTCCATCACACAGCCCTCCCTGTCCCGTAGTGGGCATGGGTGTCCCATGGGACTGATGAAAGACCGACGCAAAGTACCCATTTAATAGGTTGGCTTTTTTGTGGACGTCAGTTGTCCTGTCTGGGTTGGCAGGGGTCCAATGTTGCCCTTGCTTTTCCTCTAGCTCCCCACATATCTGAAAAAGGACTTTTTATTGTCCTTGATGCTCGAAGCTAGTTGGAGTTCAGTTGTAGCCTTGGCTTTCCTGGTTCAGTCCCTGCAGGACCGGACCAGTGCAGAATATTGCTCCTTGGAGGTGAATCCCATCCTCCATCCTTTTGTAGGCCTTTCTTTTTGGTCTCAGGAGTTCTGTTAGATCCCTGGAAAGCCAGGGGAGCTGCTGTGCCCTCTTGCTGCCTTTCCTCTGAGATGGAATAGACTTAGCTTGTGCATTGAGGATCGCTTCCTTGAGGAGCAACCATTCTTCCTGAACTCCCCTCCCCCTGGGGTCATTGTCCCTTAGGGCCTCACTGACAAGCCTCCTGAGCTTGTCAAAGTCGGCTTTCCTGAAGTCAAGGACTTCCGTGTTGCTGACTAACTTGCCAGCTTTACAGCAGATGGTGAAGGTGATCAGCTCATGGTTGCTGTCACCCAGCTTCCCATCGATCACTAGGTCACCGATAAGGTTATCCCCAGTAGCCAGTACCAGGTCAAGCAGCACTTTACCTCTTGTTGGCCCGTAGACTTCTTGAGTCAGTTAGAGGACCTCCACGCACGATAGGAAGCTTTGTGACCACTCGGATTTTGCTGCATGATCTTCCCATGAGATGTCTGGGTAATTGAAGTCACCCATGACAACCATGGTCCTGGAGCATGCAGCCTCAGCCAGTTCCTGGGCAAACTCCTGGTCAAGCTCAGGACTTTGGGTGGGAGGTCTGTAGTAGACTCCCACCACTGTGTCCCTTTTGCCATGTTCCCCACGGATTTTAACCCAGAGGGTCTCCAGTCATCCACCCTGGTCACCAACGTCAGCCTGCAGGGACGTGTAGCTTTCCTTAACATAGAGAACTACACCCCTGCCCCTTTTTTCTACTCGATCCTTCCTGTACAGGGTATAGCCATCTATACCCGTGTTCCAGTCATGGGTGGAGTCCCACCAGGTCTCCGTTATCCCTATGACCTCATAATTATTTGCGTTAAGCAGGAGGACAAGTTCTTCCTGCTTATTCCCCAAGCTCCTGGCATTAGTGTACAGGCAGGCAAGTGCCCCCTGGGGGGCTCCAGCAGGCTTAGTTTAAAGTCCAGTGGAGCAGGTCAGCCAGTCTGGCTGAGAAGAACCTCCTCCCCAGCGGAGAGAGGTGAAGGCCATCTCTTCGCAGCAGCTCGCTGCCTCTCTCGCCAAAGAGTGGGCTGTGGTCATGGAAGCCAAAGCCTTCCCGGTGACACCAGCGCTGCAGTCTTTGGTTAACTACCTGGATCCTCCTCTCCCTCCTCAGCCCATACCCCGAGACTAGAAGGTTCGAAGAGAACACCACCTGTGCCCCCAGACCCTTTAGCCCTGCTTCCAAATCCCTGTAGTGCCTCATAACCCAGCTGGGAGCGCTCCGAGCCATGTCATTGGTGCCCACACGAATAAGGAGCATGGGATAGTGGTCTGTGGGCGATTTGCCATTGTTTCTCTTCCAATAAACAAATGGAAAGTACTTACAGATTTGGTTCTGTACAAAATCAGCACATCTACTGTACAAGAATGTTTTGTCAAAAAAGTAAGTGGCAGATATTTTACTTATTGCATGTAATTAAGGATCTGGGGCTAGGTTAAATCAATCATATCACTTCAGAAAATGCTATTGTAATTATTAACTCATGACAAGAATAACAACTTTTCCAAACTTGACAAAAATACTCTCTTGTTACTCATAAGTAATTTCACGTCAGTCAGTTTTCCCTAAATTTTGTTCACTGAATTTGTTAATGTGAAAATAGTGTTTGTTCCAATGTATTAATGTATTTCATCAATAAGCAATCACAGACCTCATCAAAGCTGATGGAGGTGTTTTCCTTCACACACTAACTGGAATAAAGCAATAAAGCTTTTTTATGGAAAAGATAGCTAAAACAATAAAAGATGCTTCCCACCCAAGAGACTGAACCCCAGACTGAACTCCCTCTGCTTCTTCCCTCGCCCAATTCTGAAAACAGCAACAGACTGGCAGGCAGAGACACAAGTTACAGAAGATGTGATGTTTTGAAACATCTTCATCTGAACCCTCATGCAATAAAGGTTCTGATTTTTTTTTCACCTGACTGGCCATTTTTAAGCAGTCTGCAGCCATGCAGTTGTGTTTGGTTATGGCTATAGACCACTTTCTGTGGCCAGATCAGGTAAAAATTGTCACTTCTGTCTTCGCCCTGAAAGAGAGTAGAAGCAAAACCTCCTGGGGGACAGAAACAGCTGAAATGGCAAGTCTGAAACTGAGAAAGTAAACTTTTTTCTACTCTGTTCATGGAAACAGGACTTTTCACATATTTTTGCAACTAATAGGACTGCATCTCAATAATACCTAACTCATATAATTTCCCACCTAAAAGAAGCAACTTAGCACAACAAAAAAGGAACAGGCTTTGTCATTAAGCCTGCATTTGGAGACCAGGGACAAGCAGTCAGAATTTTAGCACCTAAATATAATGCACCTAATATAATGGCACAATCTGGCCCTTAATGTGAAGGAGAGTTCTTTTGCAGAAATATTAATAGGAAAGGACTTATGGGTTTTTTTCAGTCCTATGTTATAGTTTATTGCACAGTTTGTTTTAAGGTAACCTCAGAGCAGTGTGTGCACATTGGCTAAAGAATTTAAAGTCATTTTACCTTGCAAAGTCTTCTGATGGTTTTGTTTAGCTGGCAAATCATAACTATACTATCTCCATTGCTACCCAGTGGCCTTCGGACCAATTTTTTTTCATGTCTCTATGGGGCTGTTCACAGCAGTGCTCAATATTCTGTCTCAAAGCATCTCTTGAGATAGACTCCTGCATTAGCTTAACATCTCCTCCTCTCGTTGCTACTTCTGGGCCTTTGTGATGCCTCTATTAAACTTAAAATATTCTGCCTTAACTTTACAATCAAAAGGCATCTTCACTATTTGCATTTAGTCAGACCTACATTAAGCTACTGTATGACTAATTGTTTGCCTAATGGACTGACTGCCTTGCTCTTTGTTTTGCAGGGCCATTGTACCTACAATGATTCTCAGAGCAGATTGCTGAAACCAAGTTCTTCTGTAGTTTCATTGGGACATTCAGAAACAGTTATACTAAGACTTGGTAGTTTTAAGGATATGGCAGTCAGTAATTTTCAGGCTAGAACAAAGGCCTTGTATAAGATGGAAGAGTTAAGCACTCAGTTTCCCTTCTGCCTTTGTCCCAGAATAGATGTCTTCTGAGGTAAAATCGGAATAGTACTCTTTGCAGTAATCCTAAGGTGCTTTTACATGTGACACTATGTCACCGTAGCAACACACTACAGCAATATAACATCCATGGATGTCTACATGTGACCAGCAGCTACGTCACTGTAGTGGCGTGTTCCCCTGTAATAGCGTGCTGCTATGGCAAAGTAGCTGCTAAAAATAACCATATGCCGCGCATACGGTGCAGTATGGGCGGTTACTGCACTGTGCTTTAGTACTTCCAAAAGGTACACTTTAATCTACATGTGCACTTTATTGCACCTTATCCTATTTTAATGTGCATCAAATGGTCACTAAAAAACGTGCTTTTTAGTTAATATGCATTTGTAACAGGAAGTCCATCCCTGGCCTCTGTTACATGCAGGAACACAGGATTCACCAAGCTCACCGGTTCCTGATATTCGAGCCCTGTGCAGAGTCCACACCCTGCTGGAAGACCTACCTCAAGCTGGCCAGGGTCAGGTCTCCTCCAGGAAACCCAGCTCGGATCTCGAAGTAAAGCAGACCCATCATGGTGAGGAAGACTCCTAGCTCCACCCGGCAGTCAGAGTATGCAGCTGGGGGTGAACCTGGAAGTGACTAAGCTCTGGAAACAGGGGATTCCCTAGCTACAGTGAACCACATGATGTCAGGAGTGGGACCTGATTAGACCATGTAGAAGTGGGCCCATTTAAATTAGAAGCTCAGGGACTCAGTTCTTCCCAGAGAGGGGAGAAGAAGCATCATTTCCAGAAACAGAGTGGTACATGCCTGTGCAGAGGCACAGGACTAGACTGAGTGGCATCTCTGAGAGCTGCTTTAATTAAAGCGCTGCTGCAACTCTTGTATCAGTGTGTCTGCACTTAAAAATGGTAGTGGGGGCACTTGAACTAAAGCTCATTTGACAAGCTTTAGTCCAAGTGCCCTTGCTGTTTTTAAGCACAGGGATGCTGATACATGAGATGCAAGAAGCTGTGGGAGTGTGGCAATTGCCACATTCCAGCAGACTTGATTAATTGAGTCTGCTCCGACATGCTGGAATTTCAGGATGTGGGAGCAGCCTCCATGCTCATGTATAGGTGCCTACCAGGATGTTGGAGCAGCCTCCATGCTCATGTATAGGTGCCTGGAGATACTAGATTTAATGCACATTAACTAAAGTGCATTAATACACATGTAGATGTGCCCAGTGTCTACACATGCAGCCCTATTAGATCACAGTAAACTAATTAACTGTGCCATAAGTTAATACTTGTACACAAGTATTATCCCACAGTGGCATTATTTAGCGCACAGCAATGCACATGTAGACACTGATGGGGTGGCTGGGGCACAAGGGGACTTCAGTGTGAGGGCTGCCTGCTGGCTAGCTGCACACTGAGTTACCCTCAGGCTGCAGCAAGTGGAAACATGTATGCTAGGAGCAATAAACTCCAGTGTGATGTGCACTGGAGTTTATGGCATCACATTAATTTCACATGTAGACATGGCCAGAAACCTCTGTTTTGCTTCCTTGCTGAGTAGCTGCTCCTCTCATTCAAATCCCTTTGTTAGCATAATTCTCTTGCTGTTTTAGATTCATATTGTTTTACAATTTCCATAATTTAAAAATCAATGGTAGTTTTGTTTCTAAAGGCCTGGGAATAAAAGTGTCTACCTTCTGTGTTAATGTTCCAGCTGGATAACCACAGTCTTTCAGATAAACAGCCACAGTAAGTAGATATGAACCAGTGGTCAAGATCCTAGAGATTTTGTTACCTAGTATCTTTCTCTTTTTCTGTTCCTCCACATGCATGGAGTGCAAAAAATCCCCTCCCATTTAGAGATATGAAATAATTGCACCAGGAAACCTCTGCCACCAATACCTTTTCCTCAGGCTGCTACAGTCTTGTCTTCTAGATCTTCCTCCATTCTGCCTGTAGACCTTCCTCTGCTATGTCAGGGTCTGCAACAGTTCTTCCACAAAAAAAGCCCTTTGCCTTCTTGTATCTGAAGTCACAATGGTATGCCTACTTCTAAGCTGTCAGAGAAATCCTCTACTGCCTTTCTTTTTGATATTTGATGGTCTGCAATATCTCTAGGCTGTCCTTAGCATTGGAACTGTGACAATCCTTAGACTTCAGGGTCCTTTTCTAACACAGAGGCCTAACAACACTAATATTTCCTTCTTAGGTCTTCACACACAGTCTCCTAATACCCCTCTGCCCCCACCCAATCTCTTTTAGACCAAGCAATAGATGTCACTTCTATTTTTTACTTCTTTTCTTAGGAGATGTTACTTTCTGCCTGGTTGCATGATCAGACATGCTCCTTAGTGGCTACAACTATCAGAAAGCCTGACCTTGAACAGGAGCCAGGACCCTGTAAGATAGGTGCCAATAAGACCTAGCCTTACCCTGAAAGGCCTTGTTATCTGTCCATTACCAATTCCCTGAGCACTTTCAATCTATTTGTGTTATTTTTTCCCTTTATTTTTAGTGTTAGTTTCCCAGCATCATCCAAATCCTTTCTCTGAAAGGAAAAAGTCTCCTGGTGTTTTATTTAGCTTTGTGCAGTAGCAGCTGTAGACATTTTAAGCAATAAAATCTTTCTTCACATGGTTAACGCAGTGAGTAGGTGTTGTAATAAAGGTGAGACAAACAAGAGTGATGTTAAGAAACTGATCCTTATTTCCTTGTCCA
This sequence comes from Alligator sinensis, assembly GCF_000455745.1. NCBI lineage: Eukaryota > Metazoa > Chordata > Crocodylia > Alligatoridae > Alligator > Alligator sinensis. Next base: position 769,734 of record NW_005842216.1, read on the forward strand.
AGTAAGACTACTGGGAGAGGGTAGCAAAAGTTGCCACGTGCCTGCTACACAGTGGGGTTCAATATCTTCTAACTCCAGTTACTACTGTTCATACCTTGCTCTCAAATATAGTTCTGGTCCCATGTGAAATCCAAGCTCATTCCTTGGAGCTTCATTTTATTAACTTGGAGATTTCAAAATAAGGTCACATAAGTTTTTAGCTCAGACCTTCTCCCTGCAGTCAGCTGACATTACAGTTCCTTCCACTAGATACTTCGGCTCATATTCCAGGTCCTGTCTCATTAAAACCCCACTGCCACAGTCTATCCAGGTAGTAATGATCTATCTACCTGCCTCACTGGATCAGCAGAATCCACTTAACTTTCCTAAGCAGGATTGTACCTGCAAAGGAGTTTCAGGCACTGTCATTCTCTCCATCTTCATATGTCAGAAGTGTAAGTAAAAACCTCAAATGATCTATCTATTCCAGTGGTGCTCACTGTTTTGGCCCCACAGGCCAAACAATCCAAGATGCATGAACAATCCAAGTCCCAGGATCAAGCCAAGTCCCAGGATCAAGCCCTGTACCATCTCTGCCAGGCCAGTATCAGGCTCTGGAGGCTGTACACACCCTGCCCGTTGTACCCCTTTCCCCCCACCCAGTATACTGAGATAAACAACCCTGCCATCAGGCTCAGGGCCCCATACCACCTCCATCTGGTCAGGATTCGACTCCAGGGTCCATGCTGCACCTGTGCACTTGGATTGGGCCCTGCACCTCCCTGTGTGCCTGATCTAGTGCACAAAGCTATGGCCTCTGGGGCTCCCCACATATCCATGGGGAGACCAGTGGGTCAAATTACATGGCACTGGGGCTGGATAAGGCCTATGGGCTGGATTTGAGCACCCCAGTCTATTCTGATCTACTACATGCCTTTTTTTATCTTTCCAGTCTTTTTTATCATTCTAGTCCCTCAGAAACTAGTATGGTAAATATACCTTCAAGAATTTATGAAAGTTTGAGTGAGGGAATAAAGGGACTTGACTTAAGGGACTTGAAAGAATTGGGGGCAAAATAATGAATTTATTGAATCCACCTGTAAAAATGTGTACATTCATCAGTGCCAGCTATTTCTCTGTAAACTCAGCCTGTACTGTATTTCTAGACTAAACATATAATAATATAATTTTACAATTTTTTTATTGTAGATGCTGGTTTCAGTTATTTTTGGCAGGTGCCCAGTTGTTTTAATTTATACATTCAATCATGTCTTTCTAATCAAAAGTCACTATAATATTGGTGTAATTCACCACAGTTTCAGGGTAACTATTCTTTTACTTACCCCAAACTCCATCATAATTAACCAGTATTACATATTTTCAAGTCCAAAAACAGGCTTTTGTAATGCTTATTTCAAGATATTTTATCACCTTTTTAATTAAAAGGCAGAATTTAATTTGCTTCTAGTTTAGCTACTTTTTTGCCAGGTACTCAAGCAAGTTATTGGGGATAGGTAGAGTTGTCAAAACCAAAATTAGTTAGGTAATCATTCTAGTTTGTGGTAATCTGAAAATCAGAATTATCTGGTTTTTATGTTTACAAAAACCAACCAATTTTATTTTGAGCCCTAGAAAATTGACAGAAAGCTAATGAATTCTGAGATATGCTAATATAATGCAAATAACAGTATAAACTAACTTCTGATGCATCCTTTGATGCATCTCCCCAGTGGGATATACTACTTGCTATAATTATAATGTACACATTAGAATGAAAAAATAGCTTTGAAATTTAAGAAAAACAGCACAGACACTTTTTAAAGGTACAACAGACTGGCAAAACAGTCTTCTTCAGCAATCCCTCGCAGTCAAGGATGATTGTTTTCCATGACAGTCTTATCTGTGGGTCCATAGGTGGCTGACAAGGCCAATCCAGAATCGACAGCCTGTTGCCACTCCAGCAAGTGTTTTTGTGTGGGGTGGCTCTGGATTCTTGATTTGGTTCGTGCCATGCTGTTTCTGCCACTCCTTTTCCGTGTCCTGTTGTAAGGTTTCAAAGTACTGAGATCGTTGCAGCAGACTTTTCCTCCATTTGGGCTGGACCTGAGAGAGAGCCTCCTATGAGTTGATGTTGTATTTTTTCAAGTTGGCCTTTAGGACACCTTGAAGCACTTTACCTGCCCTCTCTTGGCCGTATGCCTTGACTGAACTGGGAGAATAAAACTTGCTTTGGGAGTCTGGAGTCAGACGTCCAGATGACCTGGCTGGCCCAATGAAGTTGATGTCGAATAATCATCGCCGCAATGTTCATGGCATTTGCTTGCAAGAGGATGCTAATGTTGATGTGTCTATCTTCCCACTGGATTCAGAGATAGTATACACTAAATAAGATCTGTCACCTGACATCCAGCCTCGTAGGCCAGTGAAAACAAAACCTATTCTCGTTCTTATCTAAATCAGTTGATAGTTCAGGATTAAGTAATTCTGCAGATACAATTGTGTATGAATAATAAAGGCAGCTTTTATTTC
>NW_005842216.1:772251-785671 GCF_000455745.1 Alligator sinensis
TAAGGTGCAAGGCAGTTAGTGCTTTGGAAAGGTGCTGAGTACTCTCACTGCCTTAAATCAATGGGAGTCAAGAGCATTTGATGCTCTCGTCCAGGGGTGGCCAGAGGTCATATTTAACCTGGAGGGAGGTGAGCAGTGGAGTCCCCCAGGACTCAGTCCTCAGGCCCATACTGTTCAATTTCTTTACCAGTGACTTGAATGAGGCGGTGAATAGCACCCTGTTCAAATTCACTGATGATTTGGGGCAAGGTGGGCATGCCAGAAGGGAGGGACAGAATACAACTGGACCTGGACAGGTTGCAGGGGTGGGCAAATGTGAAAAGGATGGGATTCAATACTGACACGTGCAGGGTACTGCACTTGGGCAGGAAGAACCAGCAGCATACCTATAGGCTAGGGAACTCCCTTCTTGAAAGCACAGTGGTAGAAAGATATCTTGGAGTCATTATTGATTCCAAAATGAACATGGGCCGCCAATGTGAGGAAGTGGTCAGCAAGCCTAACCGCACCTTGTCATGTATCCACAGATGCATCATGATCAGGTCCAGGGAGGTGATCCTCCCCCTCTATGCGACACTGGTCAGGCCATGGTTGGAGTCCTGTGTCCAGTTCTGGGCGCCACACTTCAGAAGGGATGAGGCCAGCATCGAGAGGGTCCAGAAGAGGGCCACTTGCATGGTCAAGGGGCAGCAGGGCAGGCCCTACGAGGAGAGGCTAAGGAACCTGAACCTGTTCAACCTTCACAAGAGAAGTCTGAGAGGGGATCTAGTGGCCATCTATAAACCTACCAGGGGGGGACCAGAGGGAATTGGGTGAGACCCTGTTCCCCTGAGCACCTCCCAGAGTAACAAGAAACACCAGCCACAAGTTGATTGAGAGTAGGTTCAGGCTAGACATCAGGAGGCACTACTTCACAGTCAGGGTGGCCAGGATCTGGAACCAGCTTCCAAGGGAAGTGGTGCTGGCTCTTACCTTAGGGGTCTTTAAAAGGAGACTTGATGACTATGTAGCTGCGGTCATTTGAGCTTATACTTAGTTGGGGTCATAAGAGCCCTGTATTCATTCCTGCCCAGGGCAGGGGGTCAGACTAGATGATCTGCTCAGGTTCCCTCCAACCCTACTTCTATGTATGAATCTATGTGAGAGTTATTCACCCTCGGAGCCACATCCAATTCTCCACCAAAGTTCAAGAGCCAGAGAGTGGGGGGTTATGGGGTTCTAAGGAACCCAGAGTGGAGGTGACCTGCCTTCCCCCCCGCACTGCTGAGCCGCTTTGGCTTTTCCCATGGGCAGCACACCCTGGGGTAAGTGGCATGGCTGCAGCCCCCACCCCGGTAGCCTGGCGCCTAAGCCAGCAGTTCCGGAAGAAGAGAAGGAGGGTGGGTTTGGGGTGCACTCCCCGCAGGGAAAACTGGAGCGGTAGGAAGTGCTGGGTTGTGCTGTTCCCCTGGAGCCATTTGGGGGAGAAGTGGGCAGAGCTTCAGCCAATTTCCAGAGAGCTGCAAGTACACAGGTTGGCCACCATGGCCCTAGTCCATTGCACTTGAAGTGCAGCATCTGTTTTAAAGAATTTTGAAAGTCCTATGCTGTGGCTGTGCAGGAAGCAAACACATTTTAGCTTCTCTATTACACCCAGAGTGTATCACACAATAACCCCATCTCAGTGGTTGACAACTTGATTGATCCATGTGTTCTCCCTTTAATTCCAGTCTTGAGGTTTCTGTTGTGAGTTTTTACTAGCAGTTAAGGGATGCTTCATGCCAAAACCTGGGAGTTAGCAGTGGAGATCAGTGAAGGCATTTGAGCAGGAAATTTTTTGATATATGTGGCAGGGCAGATCCATCTGCTGCACCTACAGATTTAAAGGGGGTGCAGCCATGTTCCCAGCAGCAGCCAACGATGACATGGATGCCTGACACTGAGGAGCGGCCGCCCCCAGCATGGACATGCTGCGTGCATGTGTGCCGGCACCAATTGGCAGGCCAGGCTCCTCTGGCAGATTTAAAACTGCCAGAGGCCGATACCAGCCCAGAACCAGAAGGGGGTTCCCAGCAGCATCTGCAACAATTTAGGGAAGCCAAAGGCCCCAGAAAGGGTAATTGGTAGTGGCCTTCAGCAGAAGGGCCAGTGCTGAGATGTGACTCTGAGGAGTCACACCACTTACCTGAGCAAGGTGGTGGGATCCAAGTGACAAGGCATCAACCTGGAGTCCCAGTGAGCCTGAAAAACAAGAAGCAAGAAACAATGGGTGACAGAACCGTGAGTGGAGAACAGGAGTGGTGGCAGCCACAGCTCCTGTCCTTCTTTAGTATTGAATTACTTTAAGGTGGACAATATTTTAACATAGAGGATTGAAGCCTGAAGAAACCTCTGATAGTGTCAGAGAGGGACAGAGAAAGCTACAGCAGGCACCTTCATATTTGATATCCGTGAAACAATGGGTTGGCACTAGGCAGGGTGTAGGGGAGGTGGAGCCCCATATTCACACGCTAGGAATCAGGACTGTCAAGCATCACTGAACTGGAAATCAGACAACATCCTCTAAATTCCCAGCTGGCAGGTGAGACATTTCAGTGGTCTGGGTAATTCACATCGTGGACAAGCTGTCAGCCCACAAGGCAGAAGGCAGCATGGCTGTGTCATAAAACATAAGTGAGATGCTAAAGACAGGCACGGAAAGTTACAAGATAAACAAGAGGGAACTACTTGCAGACTTTCTTTCTTACTTCTCAAATGCATTTGCTCCTTGGCCTAGCAGAGTTCAGATTAATTAAATTTTGGGATAGCCTGCAAAAATGGGATATTTTGGGATATCCTTGGCAGCTTCTGTGAGCTACATGGTCCAAATGCAAAAGGTTTAGGCATAGTAGTATCTCATGATATGGCATGATAATGGTCTTTGGAGAGTTTTGCATGAGACAGAGTTTGAATTGTTGTTTGTGTAACTGGAAATTAGAGTTGAAATACTTCACTGACATGCTGAAAAGTGCTGAGAGATGCATCCAGCTGTGCCAGATAAAGCAAATAAATACCATTGGAAAACACGGGGCCAAATGTCTGTTCTATTTTAAATGCTCCTTTATCTGCAAATCCCAGGTAGGTACATAGATAATTGCAAAAACATCACTGCTTCTGCATTCTCACATGAAGAACACAAAGAAAGTTGTGTTTGAGGAATCTTTTTTCCCCCCAGGAACAGGAATGAATAGTATAAAAGGGTTTGCATGGAGGCCACAGTTAGTTTTGTGTAGCTATGCTCATATATAACGCAAGCTGTTCCCCCTTTGACTCCTGTGCAAAGACCCATTAGTTCGACTTCCCCATGACTGTTAGTAGAGGCAAAATCAATGCAGGTGTCTTGTGGTTTCTGCTGCAGCACTAAGTGGTCCTGCATTCTTCCTGGTTTGCATGATTAACAGAAACTGGAGCCTTGGACATTAAATCTGAGGAGCAAGTCTTAGTAAAGTTTGTATATGAATGAATGCATGCACTATTCCTTCTTATAACAGCTCTGGTCCTTTATCCCAGAGAACATTCATTAAAAGGGAGAGTGCTTTTGCTCCCCTTAGATTTTCACTTTGGCTGGACTGATTTAATTTGTGGTTGGTGTCCACAAATGAAGACTAGGTAGGAATAACTTAAGGACCTGAATCAGTGGGAAATAAGAGGAATTGAAATTAAATTAATCAATGGGAAGGTTTAATTCACTTCATTGGGTTTTGGATCAGGCCCTAATTGGTAGAGCCTAATAAGCTATGAGTAAAACACTTACTGAAGGCATGAAGTCTGCAAAAGGGACTTCTGAAATTTAAAATCTTAATTGCAAATCAACATATATATATACAGAGTAGATGAAACTTAGTGGTTATTCTGTAGGTGCAAGCAATCATGTGATTGGCAACCTATGGATGTATGCTGAGTGAAGCTGGCTAGCAAGATAATTGTCAATGCACTGTTAATAGGGCAGTGTTAATAAGGCAGCATTATACATTGAAGGAACATGAAAATTCCATTGGCTGGGCACCCAATTGCAGCCTGAGCTCTTATGAAGGAAATGTGATCAGATTTTTCCAAAAAGATGACACAAGCATGATATTAGAAAGTTTAATGAATACACCAATCTACTAGCCAAACACTCCAATGGATACCAATCATTGGTAGAAGGTAGACTAGAACCCATATCTTCCAATGTCTAGCCCCTTTCTTTAACCACTACAACAGATTGAAAGAATCAGAATTAGCTCTTTCAAAAGAGCTCTTGAAAAATATTATTTAAATGTAACCTATTGCTCAAGAGCTGTAAACTAACAGTTTTATTCTTTGCAGGATTTGTCATAAGAAAAGATTTCAAAAGTAGTGGACTGTATCCTGTGTAAATGATACTCTCTAAAAATATAGAAACAAAAGACTTATTTTCCCCTGAGCCTTGCTCATCCACAGCACTACTCTGTCAGCGTATGTATACTATATTGCTCAGATTCTCATATTATTTAACGGAGTAAGCTACTTTGTGTAGTTCCTTTATTTAAATAATTTGAAACTAGGTGACCCATTTATTGTCAGTCTGAATGCATATTGTAATCCACATGCAAATATTTTAAGAACAGCTTATATATATGGCCTACATATAATACATACTCTTGAAAGGAATGGTAGTGTGTGCGCTTGTCCATCCCGTACCTTAATAATTTAAGCTCTCCAGATAGCACTGCAGAATATAACACTTAGGTCATTAAACTGCCTTTGCATCTGCAATTGCAATCAAATAAAGACTATTTAGTCTTTCTTTCCCAGGTAATAAAATGACTGCAGAGATGCTGGTGTTAGTAACACACTGACACTGGCCACATATGTTCCATTTCTACTGGGACAACTGCCATTCTTCCAGTAGAAACCACAAGTGTTATGATATTATATATTATATTATCATTATATATGATATCATAAAGTATCTAATTAGACAGTATTTTGTAGTGGTTTGAGATTCCTTAAACTCAGCAACAGTAAAAAGATTTATTGCAATATTATCAATAGAATCATCTATATCAATAGCCTAACCCTCTGAAGGCCTTTCTCTTTCAAATCAGTGTTTCTCCTGACAGAAAAGTTCAGATTTAGAAAGCCTTGTGCAGCTTTCTTGGGTGCATCATTCATTTCACTATCATGTTAAGATATTAGAAAACTTTTAATCATTAAAACTCTGTGATGGAGTTTGATGGATTTCAGGATAACTGGAAAATGCCCCACTGTGTAGTGTTCATATTGGGTAAACCTGGAAAAATAGGGTTCCCTAAGCAACTTGAGAAGATCCTGTCAAAATTAGCAGCTGACAGAGAAACCTTGTCTTTGGGATCAAACCTAGATTTTTAATTTTCCTCTGAATTAGAGAAAGAAAGCATGCAGACAGGTATATCTAAATGTGGGCTGAATTAATGATTTGAACTATTTCTGTAACTTATCACAGGTATACCTTCTTCAGCATAGGTAATTTCATAGACAAATAAAAATATTAGTTTAATTTTTCATATTTTTAAAATCTCCCTTTGCATATTAACAAGATAAACTTTGGCCATAATCTGTTATCCAGAAGATGCTGGGAGAAATCAGAACTTACCTTAGGTCTTAGTTTGGCCTATTGTAGCCATAATACCACAGTCCTGAAGTCCAAGAATCTAAACTTGCAACTTCTGCAATGAGGAGGGAAATGTGTTGTTTATCCAGAGTACTAGAGTGGAGTATTTAAGTGGAAATCCTTTCTGAAATGGAACAGATTAGGACTTAAATCTTTGTAGCAAAAATACAGAATTAAATTTGTATTATCTAGAACTTCACTTACCTGTTTTTAAGTTCTTGGACTGAAAGTATGATAGTGAACTATCAGTTTTCCACCATTTGCACACTCATAGTAATATCATCCAGATCATAGTTTGTAAATTACTGGAGAATATTTAGAATGAGAATGTTAGGTGCTGTGTGTCTGAAGCCTTACTGAAGTCAAGACACATCTTATCTGCCTTTCCACCTTTATCCAGTGGTGAATTAGTTGGTTAAGAAAAAAATTAGATTCATTTGACATGATTGATTCTTGAGAAATCCATGTCAGCTGTGTTTTATCGCCTTATTATCCTCTAGGTGCTCATATAATTTCCTGGGTCTTTCTTTTTCACTATTTGACCTTTTTAGAGATAGATGCTATATTTGCCCTTCTCTAGTCCTCTGAGACCTCTGCCATCCTGTATGAGTTCTTGAAGATAAAAGCTAATGGTTCAGAAATTGCAGCTGGGTTAGGAGTCTAAATAGGTGTTCAACTGTACTGGAAGATTTTGACCAAGCATTTTGGTATCATCTTAAGCAAACATAAATAAAAGGAAGATGTATATTATACTGAAACTAGAGCCACATATCAAGAATGTTCAGCACTCTATTAATCTGTTTTAGACAAGGAGAAATCAAGCTTTATTGTTAATAGAATTTAGTTAACTTGCTTTTCCATTTCTTTATATTGTTTAGCATATGTTATTGAATACAGTGTAGAACATTGAGTGTCAGGATGAAAACCAAATTCCCAGATGCATTATAAAGTCTCTCTATCTGCTGAAAACGATCCAAAACAGTAGGGAACCCATTCCATTTTATTCTTGGTAGAAATAATTTGATCATTACTGTATTTGAAAAAGTTATCAGCTGACAATTAACTGGTCAAAACACCAACAGCCTGAAAAGAAAAAGACATGGAAGCCAGGAGGCCACTTATTGTGCTGTAGGTGCGCAGAAAGAGCTCTACAGCCATAACAAAAAGATGGTCAGGGCACATAGAGCAGTGTAAAAATGGCGGATCCTGCTCTAAGATACCCCTGGATGGATGTGGTATCAGACTTCAGCGCTGTAGGTTAGAGAACTGTAATGAGCATCATGACATATTTAGGTGGCATTCTGCCAGCAACCCATGGGGTTTGCATCACCCCAGTCATTCCACCTCCCAGGGCAGCGCTCTAGCCTTGGCCAGGGCTTGACTCCTCTGCTCAAGCGCCAGGCTGGCCCCACCCCCAGGCTGTCCCTGACAAGAGCCAGGGAAGACTGTTCCCAGGCTGACCCACATCCTCCCTCCAGGTAGCATAGATCCATCCACACAAAGAAAACTGCTTATTGCTGAATTTCTCTTATTGCATATTGTCATGGGTTCAGGCAAGCAAGAGCTGAATATGGGTCTGCTAATATTTTGCCTCTGTTCACAATTAACCTGTCTTAAGAACTGATTTGTCTGCACTGATTTCTGGCAGGGGGCTAGTTCCCTAATGGAAGCAAAAAGTGTACTTGAACATGCCAAAAATGTACATCAGCACACCATGTATACTAATATATAGCATCATTACTTTCCAACTTGTCTGGGGAAACCAAATGCATGTGTAAAATGTAGATTGTGAGAAGCACTTACACTGTCTGTGTTCAATACAGCATGCGGGACCAGAAACTCATGAGACCAGCTCAGACACAAAGTCCCAGAAACCTTGGATACATTTAATGACCCATGAAAAAGCAGAGCGTGTTTCTCTGTTCTCATGTCTTAAAGCCAGTCTCTAATTATTCTGGTCACTTAAGGAATGGTTTGTAACCTTGTGCACTTGATAAAAAACTGGCTTAGACAGTCTGTTACAGAATTTAAGGAATTCTGTTGGGAGTCCCACAGATGCATACACAGAGCAGATAGCTTTTTTTTGTCAAGCTTCCACATTGTTTGCTTTAATAGCTATCATTTTACAGTTAATTTTCCTGGCTATATGAATCAAGTATCCAATGGTCTTGCTAGCCTTAATGTAGTGTTCCTTTCTTAGACCCACTCAGCCATCAAAAAAAACCCAACCAAAAAACCCTCTTGGACACAGTATCTATGATGTTCCCCTTAAGAAACACCTTACATTCTTCAATTGGAGGAGAGGAGACTTTCCCAGCCTTCCCAATCTGCTGCCTTTGAAAGAATCAGTGATTTGATTGTCCTTTGTGAACCCAGTACATTCTCTAATATCTGTACAGAATTTTGGAAGCCACCAGACAAACAGGGCCACTCTCCTGAAGCCCTAGTGAGTGGCAGCAGTCAGGTTGTCCCATTTGCCAGCTCTTGCCCCAGAAAGGATGATTTAGGATCACCAGGCACTTGGTACTGTGTCAATATTCCATCAGTTCTTTTTTAATTGCCTAAATAGCTGGCACCCTAAAATTAAAGCATTGTGTGTTTGCAGGACAGGCCATGGAGCCATGATTCCCCCAGCTGAGGACAATATACTGTTTACCAATAAATTGTTCAGAGGTTTTAAAAGGCATTGAATGTTTGCACTCAGAGCAATTACACTTACAAGTGTGTGTTTTCTGAAGTAGGCTAATGGATAGTACAGTGAACTTTTGGCGGGGGAGGGTGGTGTTTTTAATCACACACTCCTTCAGTCACATGCAAGTTTTTCAAATGTAGTAACACTTACATCTGAAATTGGGGTAATTTTCTCTTGATTTCAAGTGAACCAGGATTGGGTTGTTGTACTGTACTGTTTACTCTCTGTAAGGTGCATCTCTAGCCTGCCCTTGTCTTGTCTCCTTGCAATGAATCGGAGAACTTGCCTGAGCCGGGGGGGGGCGGGAAACAAAAAACAAAAAAACCCCAATCACTTCCCTAGCTGGGTAATCATTAAAGATCTGTTACAAGTATGCAAAAATTCTACAGCTGGGGGAAGGGGGAGAGAGAAGACAGCACATCCAGGGGTACATGAAGCCAACTAATGCTTATTAGGTAAAGTTGCTGAGTTCTATACACTTGTAAAGAAATTAAGAATAACAGCCAGGTATGTATGTGCGTGTAAATCAGGAAGCAAAATCTTGACTGAAATATTTTAATAGCACTCCGCTTTCTTTATCTGAAAGCTTTTGTGGGGAAAAAAATAAATGAAAGAGCCAAGTGTATTTCTCATTTTCGGTACCTACAATCCATAATATCTACTCTCTTCATCTTGCATTCGCCCAAGTGATTTCAGATGTATCTAATGCACAAAGCAGATGCTTACACACTTACATTTTGTAATGTCCTGATGCACAGTGTCTTGTTTGTGACCGGGTGGGGATGAATAACAAAATCTCTCCCCCTGGGACTTGCCTGCCATGCTTAGGAATGATGGAAGAATAAGAAGTTAATTCGCCAAAGAGAGAGAGTCTAGTAAATCACCCCAGAAGCAGGATAAAAGAAAATTGGTTTATTAGTAACTTCCCCACAGGTTGTGGAGCACCCTGGCTGTTCTCACAGCTTGTGGTCTCCCTTCTCTCCACCACTGTGCAGCCCACTCCCACAAGTCAGTCAGCTCCACTCCAGTCCCACTTTCTTTTCTCTTTCCTGCGGTACCAGTGGATCCTTTCTCTGTTTGACCTTCTCTCAAACAGTAAGTTTCTCCTCTCTTCCTCACCTCCTTACTTCAGTGGTCACTGTGGTTACCTACACCCAGTCAGATGGTCTTAGCCGCAAGCTGCTCCAGCACTGGGTCTGCCACTCCTGATGTCCCTGCTGAATCTCTCCACACTGTGACCCAGGGGACAAAGGAAAACTCCTTGCTGTGGACTTAAGTAGCTGCTGGCTCCTAATCAGTTAATATTCACCCCAGGTGTGCTCCCCTTCCCAACTGTGTTTATTAAGTAATTAACTTTGTCCTATCCCTGACCTGACTACTTGCAACTTAGTAACATCAAAGGAACAGGGCTGTCTTTGCCCTGTTACACTGTTCAAACTGAGACTTAGGTTAGTTAACTCTGAATCAAAAAACTCTGGATTCATAGTTTCATAGTTTCAGGGTCAGAAGGGACCTAATAGATCTTCTAGCCCGACCCCCCGCCAGGGCAGGAGAACAACCCAAAAAAAAAACCAAACAAACACTCACCCTAAAAACAAAAACTGGACTCAAATGAGTCCAGCCAGGTAAGTATCCAGCCTCTTCTTAAAGATCCCCAGGGTAGGGGCCAGCACCACCTCCCTTGGAAGTTGGTTCCAGCTCCTAGCCGCCCTAACTGTGAAGTAGTTTTTTCGGATGTCCAATCTGTACCTCCTCTCCATCAACTTGTGCCCATTACTCCTTGTTATGCCAGCGGGGGCTAGGGGAAACAGCGTCTCCCCCAAACCCTTCTGGTTCCCCCTAGTGAGTTTATAGACGGTCACCAGGTCCCCCCTCAGCCTTCTCTTGTGGAGGCTGAATAGGTTCAAGTCCCGCAGTCTCTCACTGTAGGGTCTGCCCTGTTGTCCCCGGATCATGCGGGTGGCCCTCCTCTGGACCCTCTCCATGTTGTCCACATCCCTCCTGAAATGGGGCGCACAGAACTGGACACAGTACTCCAGCTGCGGCCTGACCAGCGTCGCATAGAGGGGGAGGATCACCTCCCTGGCTCTACTCGAGATGCACCTGTGGATGCACGACAAGGTCCGGTTAGCCCTGCCAACCATGACCTCGCATTGTCGGCCCATGTTCATCTTGGAGTCAATAATGACACCAAGATCCCTTTCCGCCTCCGTGCTCTCAAGTAGGGAGTTCCCCATCGTATAAGTGTGCTGCTGGTTCCTACTACCCAAGTGCAGCACCCTGCACTTGTCCGTATTGAAACGCATCCTGTTCCTGTCTGCCCACCCCTGTAACCTATCCAGATCCTTCTGCAATCTCTCTCTCCCTGCTAGCGTGCTCACCTCCCCCCAAATTTTGGTGTCATCAGCGAATTTAAACAGGTTGCTTTCCACCCCAACATCAAGATCGCTGATGATTCGCCTAGTTCATTCAAAAATCACTTTCATATAGAGCAGGGATAAAACCTTAAAAATGACATTTTAATTTAGGTGCATGGGGGAGTGCTTGCATTAGAGTCTTGGATCAGTACCTGGCATATGGTTTTGGTTCCAACATTAGAATAGTCCTGCTTATGTTTCTTCTTGAAGGGTTACAGCTCTTATGATGGCAAGTAATGAGAAGAGATGATTTCTCTTTATCTCTGTGTAACAGGACCTCGCCCAACTCACCTGCCCCCTGCAGCATAGGCAGCCAGGCTGCACCTAAGCCAGCCAGCTCCATACTGACCAGAAGTGTGCCTCCAACTGCCCTGGAGCCCCAGGGCAGCAGGACAAAATCACACCAGAGACTGGAGCGCAGGTGAATGGCAGCTGGGACACTGGAAGTGGGTCTGGCCATTCTTGACTCTGGTAAGTGGCCCAGGAAAGAGCTGGATGTTCTCTCTTCTGCAGGGGAGTACAACAAGGTGCTGGACATGCTCCCTAAGGCTGGTAGGCAGCTAGCTTCCCTCTGTGGGTCAGTAGAGGAACCAGCTGCCTGTCTCTTGGCCAAGACCTACAGAGAAACCATGAGTGCCTTGTCCACCACAAGTGCCCCAGAGATGCTGCCAGAAGACTTCCTGGTAGTTGGAGCTGGGCAGCAGTGCCCTACCCACATTGCAGCAGGGGCTGAGCACTTGCCCAGGAGCCCACAGAAGATACACCACTGCAATCACACCTGGCCTACAGACAACCACTGTATCACCTCCAAGTGAGTACAGGTTCACCTATTAGAACATCAAGTCATGGTGGGTGAGGAGGTCTGATATGACATGGCTCCAGGGGTGCAGGGCATACCTGCAGTCCACAGACAGCAGCACCAGGTGTGAGCCTGTCACACTCTGTCTTAGACCTCCTCCATAGTCTTATTTTAAATCTTATACATCTCCATACGTCATCTGCTACCACGAGTCATCCACATTTTCTACCTTGCTCAGGTTTATAAACTACATATATAGATGTATTAATTTTTTTAAATATAAAAATCAATTCATAATAACTCAAAACAACTTGACAGTGTAGTAGGACCCCAGCAATGAGACCATCCTATGCGCCTGCCATGTCTCCAGCCACTATGCCACGCTGATGCGCTGCCTCATGGTGTCCAACACCATCCGCTGGTCCCGTGACATGTACGTGGAGTACATCACGGGCCACTGCCAGTACTCCGACCCCACCAGATGGACCGCTGATGGACCGGACCCAGAGGGGACTGCCTGAACCCCCCCTCTGCACCAGATGGACTTCACTTTGAGAGGATTCTTCAGCAATGGACCACCCCACTCCACCCAAAGAGGACCCCCGCAATGAGACTCTATATGGACTGAGACACTTTCTTCGACCTACTTCCTCCACCATTGCAGATCATTGTACGGGTTTGTGTGTATCTATCTTCTTTCTCTCTCAGTGTCATGAACCCCCTCCCTCCCCTTCCCGCAACCCCCCTCCCCCACCCCTGGGCTTAGTTGGCTAACATTATATTTTCGCTAACCTAGTTGCATTCCCCCATCCCTCTAGTGTTAGTCCCTCACTCAGGCGATTTGTATTTCCCTACTGGCTTTGTCATCTTTTTGGATTCACAATCCTAAACATCTACTAATAAAATTCAATCTTGTGCCTCCTCACTTGTGACGCCATTATTTATGTTGAAATCTCCTCAAAACAGGGAATTTATACAGTACTAGTTACGGGACATGGAAAAAAGAAAGGTAAAAGTGAAAAAATGAATTCTAATTAAATTTGGGAAATACTGCTTGGGGTTGAAATTCACTAAACTAAAGTCCTCCATATTATAAGGGTGTAAAGTACATGTGGCTGAGTTGGGCCCTAAATATTTACTATCTCTTTTTTTGTTTCAGAGGGAAGGCTTCTGCCATGTTCTTCATTCTTATTCAAAGCAGATTGCCTCCCCCTCTCCCCACCTCTTCTTAATCAGTGATCATATAGTAGGTGATCAACTAGGTGGTTCCATGTGTGGAGGAATGTAGTTTGAGGAGCACTTAACCTCAAAGCTGGGGTGAGCAGAAAGACACCCCATGATCCTAAGGCACCATGTGGACCTCAGACCTTTGAATTTTACAGTCTGGTGGGGAGGGGGTATATGGTGTTGCCAGAATCATGGGACATCAGCTGAAAACCCCTGGACATTTTGAGATTGTGGCCGTGATCTGAGTAGTGGAGGCCAGGTGATGCAGGATCAAAGGCCACAAGCCTCTGAAGTAAGAGCAAGAACCACGCTCTGGGAACTGCTCCTCCAACCCACAGCCCACTATCCCATGCTCCTTATTCATGTGGGCACCAATGACACGGCTCGGAGCGCTCCCAGCTGGGTCATGAGGTGCTACAGGGATTTGGGAGCGGGGCTAAAGGGTCTGGGGGCACAGGTGGTGTTCTCGTCGATCCTCCCAGTCTCAGTCAACCAAAGACTGCAGCGCTGGTGTCATCGGGAAGGCTTTGGCTTCCATGACCACAGCCCGCTCTTTGGTGAGAGAGGCAGCGAGCTGCTGGGAAGAGATGGCCTCCACCTCTCTCCCCTAGGGAGGAGGCTCTTCTCAGCCAGACTGGCTGACCTGCTCCACC
>NW_005842216.1:786863-789132 GCF_000455745.1 Alligator sinensis
AGTGCCTGAAGACTGGAAGAAGGCCAATGTGGTGCCTATCTTCAAGAAAGGGAGGAAAGTGGATCCGGCTAACTATAGGCCCATCAGCCTGACTTCTATCCCGGGGATGATCTTAGAAAAGTTTATTAAAGAGGCCATCCTTAATGGACTGGCCGACACCAACATCTTAAGGGATAGCCAGCACGGGTTTGTCGCGGGTAGGTCTTGTTTCACCAATCTCATTTCCTTCTAGGGAGAAGAGAGTGATGTCATATATCTTGACTTCAAAAAACCCTTCGATCTGGTATCCCATGATCACCTCTTGGTGAAACTGGCCAATTGTCGCCTTGGGTCCACCACGATCCACTGGCTGGGAAATTGGCTCCGTGGGCGGACCCAGAGGGTAGTAATTGATGGAAGTCACTCATCATGTTGTCCTGTGACCAGTGGGGTCCCCCAAGTCTCTGTCCTTGGACACATATTGTTCAACATCTTCATTAATGATGTGGACACTGGAGTCAGAAGCGGACTGGCCAAGTTCACCAATGACACCAAACTTTGGGGCAAAGCATCCACACCAGAAGACAGGCGGGGGATCCAGGCTGACCTGGACAGGATCAGCAAGTGGGTGGATGAGAATCTGATGGTGTTCAACGCCGATAAATGCAAGGTTCTCCACCTTGGGAAGAAAAACCTGCAGCATCCTTATAGGCTCGGCAGTGCTATGTTGGCTAGCACTATGGAAGAAAGAGACTTGGTGGTCATCATTGACCACAAGATGAACATGAGCCTGCAATGCGATGCTGCGGCTAGTAAAGCAACCAAAACGCTGGCTTGCATCCATAGATGCTTCTCAAGCAAATCCCAAGACGTCATTCTCCCCTTGTACTCGGCCTTGGTGAGGCCGGAGCTGGAGTACTGCATCCAGTTTTGGGCCCCACAATTCAAAAACGATGTGGAGAAGCTTGAGAGAGTCCAGAGAAGAGCCATGCGCATGATCAGAGGTCAGCGAAGCAGACCCTACGATGACAGGCTGAGAGCCCTGGGGCTCTTTAGCCTGGAAAAGCGCAGGCTCAGGGGTGATCTGATGGCCACCTACAACTTTATCAGGGGTGACCACCAGTATCTGGGGGAACGTTTGTTCACCAGACGCCCCAAGGGATGATGACTAAGTCGAACAGTCATAAACTACTATAAGACCGTTTCAGGCTGGACATAAGGAAGAATTTCTTTACTGTCCAAGCCCCCAAGGTCTGGAACAGCCTGCCACCGGAGGTGGTTTAAGCACCTACATTGAACACCTTCAAGAGCAAACTGGATGCTTATCTTGCTGGGATCCTATGACCCCAGCTGACTTTCTGCCCTATGGGCAGGGGGCTGGACTCGATGATCTTCCGAGGTCCCTTCCAGCCCTAATGTCTATGAAATCTATGAACTGCACCCGCGTGCATCTACCACTGCTTCCATCCATCCATCCATCCGCCCTCCAGAGTTCCACCTACCCCCTCATCGCCGCACCATCATCTACCCATGATCACCAGCCAAGCCTAGGAACCAAGTGACAGTTTGGGGAAATGATCTCATTGCCATCTGGAGCAAGAAACACATGCAGCACCAGCTCCAGATAGGACATCAAATCAGAGATGTCTTCAAGCACATCACCCAGGAAATGCAGGTGAAGGGTCATAACAGAGATTGGGAGTAGTGTCTCACCAAGACCACACTGATGAGGAAGCAATATTACCATGGGCTTGATGCTAGAAAGTGGCCTGTTGGCTGGAGGCACAGCATGCCATTCTACAAGATCCTGTCCCATTTCCTTGCCAAGAACAGGACAGATGCCCCTTCCCCTGTGGCCACGGGACCAGGGGTGTTCTGGAGAAGTCATCCACAAGGATCCTGCTGTAGCATAAGGGAGCCCCATGTATGATGGTGACATCATTCCCCACACAGGGGCCATGGCTGTTCCGGACCAAGTCCTATCATACATCTTTACACCTCTCCAATTGGCACGGACTGTATACCAGCTCCTCCAGTACCAGTGCAGCAGCCACAGCAGTGGTAAAACCTTTAGGACTCAGAGCTAGGCCTCCTCACACTTCTGATGAGTCAGGCCATGTACAAGGATGCCTTGTAAGCCATAATGATAAGGTTTGCCCTAGCTCCATGAGACCATGACTGGGGAAAACACAGAGCCGCTGTGGGAAGAGGTGGGGAAGGTAAGAGCAGTGGGGGGAGCCAAGGTCACCACAGGCCATCCCCTGCAGTCATAGCCCTCTCTCAGGCCATT
>NW_005842216.1:789206-789588 GCF_000455745.1 Alligator sinensis
CCCCCCATCCCCGCCCTTCCCAGCTGAAACATGGAGCCCAGCCAAGGTCTTTGGTTCCCCCCTCACACACACACTTGGGTTCTTAACTGAGCAGGTTCCATTCAATGGGATCATAAATCTGCATAACTGACATACCCTTGCCATTTCTGTCACAGCCATGTTGTACTCCACAGGAGATTTGAGCCTAAGCACAGATACCTCAAGTGCTTGGGGCATAAACAGCTCCACCTCCCCCCAAAGCACTCACAGAATGGCATTGATAGTGTTTATTGAGCTCAGCAGGCAAAAAGGTAAACAGCAGTTTTTGCAGAGAGCACCCCTAGGTCAGGGACAGGAGATATGACATAGCTATATCTGCAAGTTGCGGCAGGTGCAGAGCAGC
>NW_005842216.1:789616-790043 GCF_000455745.1 Alligator sinensis
AAAAGAAATTCCTTTCTCCCTCTGAATTCTGGAAATGGACACATGTCATGGAAGGATTCCCACATGGGAATGGGAACCATTATCTCAGCCACTTGGCTCTCTGTGCCAGGGTGACTCCTGGGTTCTGCACCTGGACAGGCTGGCACGTGGCCAAAAAGCACTTCTCCCCCTCCACTCTGATCTGATGAAGTCCTCTGTGAAGTCCAATGGGCACCAGCTGATTCCAATTCTCACGATGCAAGCACTCACTGCATCAACCCCTCAGATCAACCCCCAACCCTCCTCCCATGATTGCAGGCCTATACTGGCCCACTCCTGCAAACTAATCAACCCCTCCCCCTTGTCTGCAGGCTCTACATCTGTGCACAGGCCAGCTCATGGTGGCCAGCATGGTGAGTTCAGGACAGACAGCTGAACACCTGCTGAA
>NW_005842216.1:790074-811943 GCF_000455745.1 Alligator sinensis
AGTGAAAGATGTGCATACAAGGCACTCATGAAATGAAGAAGAGAGGTTACAAGCTCCAGTCACAGCACCATGGATGCTGCAAAACCATCTGGGAGACTTAATCAGGCCATGTATGGAGGAAATGAGCAGGCCAGGAGGTGCTTACACCCAGGCTGCCAAGTCAGATGATTTGGGACTTCAGGTGTTCAAACTCTGTTTGGAGGAGACATACTGCGGCACAGCAGAGCTGAGAAAGTCATAGCCTCAGGATAGGGAGCTAATGTACATGGTCCTGGCCTGCTGCCAGTCATCCCCTAGGTCCAGGCCCCCCAACTGGGTCCAGGCCAGTCCCAAAGGTGTGCAGCAGTATTGTTTGACACTATCTTAGAATGCTCAAAACAGGCAGGAGAGTGCAGCTTCTCTGAGGCAGCTTCTGTCATCAGAGACCAGAAGCCCCAGCTCATCCATTCCCCAACCAGGAGGCCTAGGGAGGAGCTCTTCTGTTCCCCGTGTCCCAACTCCTGGTCCTGGTCAACTGTGGGGGAGCGGCACAGCCTTGGCAGACAAAGGCAGCAGCCCCTGGCTCTGACTGGTGTCAGCAAGAGCCATGGGTTTTATGGCCCTTGAAAGGTGAGGCATGGCTTTGAGGGCTGAGGGGCTGCGGGTCCTGTGTGGGAAGGCCGGCAGTCTTTGGTGTCCACTGTGGTGATGCCTCCCAGCCTCAAGCTCTCTCAGACAGATATTGAGTCCAGGATCATGCAGCTGTCCAGCTCCTATGTGGAGAAGTGTCTGGTCTTGACTCCAGACCCCTGAAAGTAGGGTGCCAGGTTAAAAGCTCCCTACCCCATGCCTCTCTGCCAAGGTTTGTTTGTTGAGTTCAGGTGCTGTGGCATTTTCCCTTATCCCAAGCCCTCTTCCGGGTTCTGTTGCTCCATTTTTAACACACCCACCCCAGCCCACCCCAACCCCACCTAAGTTTTGCTGTTTTGTGTTAACTGGGAGGAGGGACCAAGTTAAGACACAAGCAATGTTCAACAGGTTTTCTTTATCAAACACAGGACATTTTTGCAACTGCAACTTTTTAAACTGAAGCATGTCTCTTCCTCATGCCACATTCCCCCACGTCCCGGTGTGTGCTCCTGGGGGAGGTCAGGGAGGGAGAGGGGAAGGGAGTTGTGCCCAGGAAGCCTGGGTTTTGGGCAGTGGTGCCCTTGACAGAGGAACCTATGGCAGGAGATCAATGGACATGGGCTAGGGCATGAGAACTCAAAGCCCTCTGACCCTACTCATCCAAGAAGGGCTCCCAGGCCATGCGGGTGAGGAGGCAGTTAGCCAGAGCTTTGTAGATCTGCACAGCATGCCACGGTGTAGGGCCAGAGGCACACACACTGGTGAGGGGTTCACTCTCTCATTCATCCCTGCACCATGCACGCTCATATTACCAGGCCTGGTCCATAGTTGATGCACTCCTTCCAGCAGGCCAGTTGCCCCAATAGGGTCTAATGAGCTAAGGCAGAATAGGGTAAGCCAGGCCCCTAACAAGGATTGGGAGGGCAATGACATCACCAGTGGCAAAATCGGGGACCCCAGAAACATAATACCTGTCCTCCTTCACCCCAGGGAACACAAAGTTGCACAACAGATGGGTATCATCCTCATCAGCCGCGTGAAAGTTGGTGGCCCAAGCATTCCCTGAATGCCTGGATCTGGTGTGTGTGTGTGTGTGTGACAGCATCCCAGACACCTGGGTTCCATGTGTGCATGGGTGGGGGGTGTGCACGCACACACACAAACATGTGGGTGTACATGCATGCGCACACACACACGCGCGCGCGCGCACACACAGAACCCAGGTGTCCTGAACACACAAACAGACACATACATACACAGGCATCTGACACACACAAACACACTTGACATGCTGGGTGGGGCATGCACAGGATGGCCGGCTGATGGCTCATGGACATAACAAGTCATTGCCGCATCAGATCCAGGTGGACAGCTGTGATGTCTCTGCCAGCCAATCAGGGGTGTCTCAGCTGTTTGGCTCTGTTCAGGAGTCTTCAGCAGCCCAGGGAGCCTGAAAGCCACACTGGGAGGTATGTGAGAGCCCCGCACCTGCTGTGCTTGTGTTGTGCAGGCAGGTTCTGAGCTTCCCACCCCACAAGAGCTAACGGGTGTTCTGCTTTCTCCCAACCTAAATGGGGGAATTTAGAGTAAAGCTCAGAAGTTAGAGGGATTGCACCATGGGATTCTTGAATGCCTTTACTTAGCCACAGATTTCTGTACCCTTCAATATATAATCAAACTTGTCTCTACTTTTATTCTCATGAAAATTACCTAAATAATAATATATATTTTTGCTTACATGCTCCTGGTCTGGGATCATCAAGAAGGAGGCCACATTAGGTAGTCGCTTTCTAGGCCACTGACACATATGCATAGCAGGAGGTGCTACTGTGGGATTGAACATCAGGTGCCCTTGTACCATATTGCTGGTCTAGGGGGAGCTTGGCATCATTACCTTGGGCCCCCCTTCACCAGCAAGAAGCAAGCTTAGGTCCCTGTGTTTCCCTACCTGGGAACTTGTGGAAGGAGAGACACTGGGAGCAGAGGGAAGCCTGAGGTTGACCCTGCTCTCCCACTTAACTCAGGCAGAGTCCAGGACACTAGTGGACATCAAGGGCTACAGGCTGTATAGGCGGGACAGGGCAGGGAAAAAAAGCGTGGGGGTGTAGCACTCTACATCAAAGAGCAATACACATCCTCAACAATCAGGATGGGTTCAGAAGAGGAGCTAACTGAGGCACTCTGGGTTAGAATGCAAGGGGGTTGTGGGGAAAGGGACTTGATAGTGGGTGTCTACTACAGACTGCCTCACCAGGGGGATGAGCTGGACCTGTAATTCTCAGGTCAGCTCACACAGGCTGTAAAGTCAAGGGATGTGGTTGTCATGGGTGACCTAAACTACCCAGACATCTTCTGGGAGGAGCAGTCAGCCAAGTCGAGCCACTCACATAGGTTCCTAGCCGGGATACAGGATTGCCAGGTGGTGCATAGTCCCACCAGGGGAAATGCCTCACTGGACTCGGTCCTTGCCACAAGCGATGACCTGGTGAGGGGTCTGCGGGTACTCGACCACCTGGGCAACAGTGATCATTGCCTGCTGGAATTTACTATCCAGCACAGGGTGATGAAACCAAGCAGTAAGGCAAAAGTCCTTGATTTCAGGAGGGCTGACTTCAATAAGCTAAGAAGATTAAATCGACTTGGCTGACTGCTCCTATTTATGAACATGAGTTGGCAGTGTGACGAAGCCATCAGAAAAGCCAATGGCACTTTATCGTGCATCAGCAGATGCATGATGAATAGATCCAAGGAGGTGATACTTCCCCTCTATCGGGCTCTGGTCAGACCGCAGTTGGAGTACTGCGTGCAATTCTGGGTGCCGCACTTCAAGAGGGATGCGGATAACCTGGAGAGAGTCCAGAGAAGGGCCACTCGTATGGTTAAGGGCTTGCAGCCCAAGCCCTACGAGGAGAGACTAGAGAACCTGGACCTTTTCAGCCTCCGCAAGAGAAGGTTGAGAGGTGACCTTGTGGCTGCCTATAGGTTCATCATGGGGGCACAGAAGGGAATTGGTGAGGATTTATTCACCAAGGCGCCCCCAGGGGTTACAAGAAATAATGGCCACAAGCTAGCAGAGAGCAGATTTAGATTGGACATTAGGAGGAACTTCTTCACAGTTAGAGTGGCCAAGGTCTGGAACGGGCTCCCAAGGGAGGTGGTGCTCTCCCCTACCCTGGGGGTCTTCAAGAGGAGGTTAGATAGGCATCTAGCTGGGGTCATCTAGACCCAGCACTCTCTCCTGCCTATGCAGGGGGTCAGACTCGATGATCTATTGAGGTCCCTTCCGACCCTAACATCTATGAATCTATTAGTAGGAGAGGCATTGGGGGTCTCAGAGCTTCAATGAGATGGGAGTCCAAGATGGGTGGTTTTTCCTCAAGGAGACGATCCTCCAAGCTCAAAGAGAGTCAGTCCTAATGTGCACCAAGGTGGGCAGGAGTGCTAAAAAGCACCCATGCCTCAGCAAAAGCATCCAGGAATAAAGGAGGCATGCAAACAGTGGAAGCATGGGGCTATCACCAAGGAGGATTACACCCCCGTTGGTCATGACTGCAGGGAGGCTGTTAGGAAGGTCAAGACAGAGATGGAGCTAGGGCTAGTGACCAGAATTAGGGATAACAAAAAGTCCTTTTTCAAATACATAGGGAGTAAAAAGAAGGCACTGGGGAACGTGGGCCCCCTACAGCAATCTGGTGATTGGCAATCTGGTGATTGCAGCTAATGAAAAAGCTGACCTCTTTAATGAATTCTTTGCCTCCGTATTCCTGAACAGGGACCAGGACATTTCCCCCACTAGGATTACGGATGGACCCAGGGGAGGCACTGCCCTGCCTAGGGTCAGGGATGACCTAGTTAGGGAATTGTTAGAGGGGCTGGACATGTTTAAATCAGTAGGTCCAGATGCTCTTCACCCAAGGGTGCTGAGGGAATTGGCAGGGGTCATAGAGGGTTATTTGTGGCTTATTCCTCTTGTTATCATGACATTAATTGAATTAATGTGTAGCCAAGTTACTACTTAAGATGTTATTAATCAGTTAAACACGTCTTAAAATGTAACGCCTGTCAGGAGCTTTAGGGTAGCACTGAAGGCAAATGTTAATGGATTCCAGCTTACTTTGGTTTCTGTCCACTAACCCTTGCCTGCTAGCTTACAACCTTATACCGAAACCTTATGGCTTTCTGCCCACTCCTCTTTTGATAGTTGTGAACCCCACATGAACAATACATCCCATCAAAATCTAAGGTGGACCCTGAATTGTCATTTAATAAAAAATAAGCAGTAGACTTAAAAGCCTGACCTGGAGAATTTTAATTGTAAATAAACCAAAAACAATTAAAAAGGAAGTTTCAAAACATCAAGGTAAAACATACATGAAGGGCAATGCATGGCAAATGCTATTAAATGGAGGGACTTACTGTCAAAATCTAATAAACAAATTAAAAATGGAAGAGAAACTGCTAGAAGTGTACTGTGTATATGAGAGTCCAGAAAGAGAGCCCAGGTGAAAAGAAACCTTCAGGATAAAAAATAACTCAACACTAAATAATCCAAAGGAGCAAAATAAATAAATGGTTGGTATGCTGTGTGCACACTTCGGCCTCCTTTTTACAAAATGGCTTATGTTTAAATGTGTGTCTATAGTTATTTAATTGAATAATAGTAGTTTATTTTAATTCTATTTCTGTTCATTAGATACCAGAATTGGAGATAAATTTCATAATTTTACCCGGATGGTAAACAGCAAACACACACAAACCTCGCCCCCCCCGAGACTGCATACTACAGGTTTCTCAGCTTGCTCACAAACCTCTCCTGAAAAACTGAAGTGCCCGTAAGGAGAGGCAGAAAAGTTGTCTCCTGGATTCTTCAATAGTGGCTAGATGCTCATTTGCTAGAGATGCCTAAAGACTGGTGACATCCCTCTTGTCAC
Organism: Alligator sinensis; assembly: GCF_000455745.1. Classification (NCBI taxonomy): domain Eukaryota; kingdom Metazoa; phylum Chordata; order Crocodylia; family Alligatoridae; genus Alligator; species Alligator sinensis. The sequence goes on from NW_005842216.1 coordinate 795,615, forward strand.
AATGCGGGGAAGGTAAGGTACATGACTCCAAATTAAATTATTTGTGAATCAGTTGACTTACAAAGATATCAGAAATCACTGCAGCTGTGGACTGAAGAAAAAATTATCTCTATGGTGGAGTCTCTTGGCTGCCTTCCTCACCCATCATGTTACAACTCTCACTGGCATGGCACTTACTTCAGGTCAGACACTGTGTGACAGGGGCCAGCTCGAGGCCGACCACAATGTCAGCCCGCCCACCTGTCTAAGGCACTCTACCCACCTGACTCTCCTGCCAAGCCTTTTTTGGAATTAAATAGTTGTTTCTAGGCAGAAGGCTGTCCATTTAATGTCCTGATGCCAAGGCAATAATACACGGCTCTGACCTTCCATTTATCGTGTCCCATACCTTGCAGACAGCACCCAAAAAATCACTTTCAACTTCCCAGGCCCCATTACTGGGCTGCACTCGGCCACTGGCCCAACTTTAGCCTCAGGTGTCCTCAGACGTACCTCGGCCTGGCCTCTGGCCCAAACTTGGCCTCGGGTATTCTTTGGCATGCCTGAGCCACATGCCCCCTCTGGGGCCTCTACTTCACCCCTCTCTGGGCTCCTGGCCTTGAGGCTCCTTGGCCCTCAAACTCTGCCCCCTCACTGGGGTCACTACTCCACCCTCTCCACTGGGGCTTCTGGGCCTTACATCCCTTGGGCCTCAGGTGTCTGTTAATGTGCCTGGACCCCTAACTTGGCCTATGGCCCACTTAGTCCCCAGGTGTCTGCCAATGTACCTGGACCTCACTTGTATTCAGGCCTCCCACTAGGCCTCAAGCCTTCTTGGCCCCCGTGTTGCTGCCTAAGCCTCATTCTCTCAGGCCTTGGGCCTTAGGCACTCCTGGCCCCTGTGTTGTCGCCCAAGCCTGGTGCTTTTCTCTGAGTGTGCTCCCGTAGCCTTTCACTTCCACAGGATCACCCACAAGGCAGTGGGGGCTGAGGCTCTCCAGTGCCCCATACTCACCTTTCACTAGGGAGGCACAGGTATGAGGCAAGTTACACCGGGGGAGGTAAGAGAAGCTGGGGCCAGCACTGGGCTGACCTCAGCAGCCTTGCCTGGGATCCTGGGGGCCTCCCAGTGCCACAGCAGTGATCCTGCCACACGGAGCCTGGCTGGCAGCCACAGCATGGCTCTGGGTGGCCTGGCTCCACTTTTGAGCAGCGCACACTATCCATGCGTATACTGCACTGCTTTTTTTCCTCCAAGTTTTTTTGACCCTTGAGTACCCAGGGGTCAAAAAACGCCTCCGCACTGTTCCCTTGCAGCACGAACTGAATGTGGTCTGAGGTGCCACATACTGCAAGGCCATGCTCATCTGGTCATGGCCACTAGATACATCTACATGAGACATTTAATGCGGACTTGACTAATTAGCTCCACAGTAAAATGTCACCATCTACATGTGTGATGTTATTAAAATGGAGTAAACTAATTAACTTCATCATAGGATAGTACTGCCAGACATAAGTACTATACTATGGCAGAGTTATTTACTCTGCTGCAACCCACATGTAGACACTGATGGGGCTGGCTGGGGCATGAGGATGCCTCAGTGTGAGGGCTGCCTGCTGGCTAGCCCTACAATGAAGCACCCACAAGACCCAGCTAGTCCCTCCACAGCACATTGAGCCGGGTCAGAGCAGCCCTGGGCTGGCAGGCTGACCCCTGGGGCCACCTACCAGCTGGGGCTGCTACACCCCGGCTCAACATGCTGTGGTCCTGGGCACACATGCAAATGCGGTGCCCAGGTGCAAAAGACTCCAATGCAAACTCTGGCCTGACTTTCTGACATAATCTAGATTTAAACTTTGAAAAGAAAATAATTGTAGGTACAAAATTGGAGAGGGTATTAAGAGCCAAATTCTAAGTATGGGCTTTTATTTCTTTTTAGTTTTTCAGCCATCTTTTTCTCATTCATCCTGCTCATTATCTCCTATATTTTAATTTGATACTATATTATATTTGATACTTTTTAATGCATTTTAAACTACTAATAGATGTATTTTTCTTCCTTTAGCAAAGAGTGGTAGAGATTCAAGTTGCGGGTAGGGGGAAGGGAAAAGTGGAGGCTAATGACTGGATGGATTCCCTCAGTTGGTATCTATGTTAAATGCCTCTTTTTCTAGTAAAGCTCCTTAGAGAATGTGATGGAGATAATTCCAGTGATGAAAAAGCTGTTTGTCAGCTCTGCCATGACCATTGGCCTGTCTTTAAATTAGACTTTCAGTTCTACTGCATGAAGGGAATAGTAGGAAAGAAATTAATTATTTGGCAGGTGCATCTCTTGTTCAGGTCATAACTTCCAGCTACTTAGTTACTGACAGAGTCACTGAAAGAAAAGGAAATCGGACCAATCATTCCTTGGCTTTATGATTCTCAGAGTCAGGGGATCCCATGGAAAAAAATGTAGGTGAAATTGGGTCACCATTTTATGGGATTAGAGGAGACCTGTATTATGTCCTCTCCTGAGAAATTTGCAATAGATTCTCTAGCGGGTCTCCATCATTACTTTTCCTGCCCCAATTCTCCATCTGTGGTTAGGACAGAAATCCTCCTTTCTAGATGAATTGGTGTTGCAGGCTCCTATATCAAAGTTTATTAAATACTGTATTCTCAAGGCTTTGTAACTATCCAGCATAAAATTCTTTTTATAGGTCGAGTTCATAGACAATATTTTATCATATTTTGAAAATAGCATCTCTGTGGTATGTTAGTAATAGTCCTTCTTACTTTAGTTAAAAATAGCAAGTCATTTTCTAAATGTAAATACACATATATTCTAGGCAAAGAAGAATTAAAAAAAATATATTTCAAGCTCTCTTAATAAGCTCAGTGCCTCACAAAATGATTTCTTTAGCAGCTATTGCATCACATACCTCATTGCTGGGTAAAACTCATTCAGCCCCCTGGGGCCAGCCCACAGGCTGGATCCTGAGTGCAGAGCTCTGTCATCTGGCCCCTGTAGCCAGAAATTTGGTGATGGTAATATTCACTGTTGCAGTTCCCAGAGCCATGGCAGCTGCCACTCCTACTTGCCACCAAGTTTTTGGCCCTGTGGGCAGCCCACTGGGCAGATCTTTGCAATGGGTGAAGCAGATGAGGCATCTTTGCAATGGATCCAGCCTGCAGGGGTCTCTACAGGGCTGGAAACATGGCAGGGGGACAGGGAGGTTTGTCCGAATCTGGGGCTGCCTTGCACTCAGCAGCAGGTGGCCCTCTTTCCCCTTCTGGACCTGGACCTCCCTTCCCGCCTCTTTGGAACCCTTTCTGTTCCTTCCTGAAGTAGGAGGGCTTCTGGTTCAGCCCCTGTGCCTGTCAGTGTAACAACAGCTGGTCTGCAATTTTAGCAGCCTCCCAGAGGGTTTCAGGTCCTTTGTCCTGGACAAGGACTTTAATCTCCCTCAGGCACTGAACATAGAATTGTTTCAGTCCAATCAGCATATCCATCTTCTCCACCGTATCTGTTGAAGCCCCCTTCCCCCACTTTTGGAGCAAGTCCCATATCAGGGATGCAAATTCGTGCATGGACTTTCCGGACTGGGGAACAGTAGTATGGAACCTGTTGCAGAAGAACTCTGGACCCAGGTTAAACCTCAACTGCACTGCCTCCTTGAAGGTCTGGTAGTCATCTGCTTGCTCCACGGGCAGGTTATTCAGGACCACGGCCATTTCGCCTTCTACCAGAGCAGCCATGTGTATCATGAATTCTTCCTCTGGCACCTTCCACCAACGAGCTTGTTTTTCGAAGATGCTGAGGAATACGTCAGGATCGTCTCCGACTCAGTAGCGAGAGAAGGCTGAGGTGTTCGGTTTGGGGTGTCCCCCAGGTGCTCGTGGAGGGCTCGCATCTCCCCCATTGGGCTGAAGATGAAGTACCTCTAGTTCGTGTTTGCGCTTGGCCTCTGCCTCGTGGCGCTCCGCCTTACTCTGTGCTGTCTTCTCTCTCTCCTGGCGCTCAGCATCTTCATGCCAGGCCTCCACCTCCATCCTTTTCAACTCTAGCTGTACCTTCTCATGCTCACACTGGGCCTCCAGCTCCATCTTTTTCAAATGTAGATGCAGCTGGAGTCTCCGCAACTCCTCCTCAGAGGGTGGTCCATTGGAGCCCTCAGCGGTTGTTGGCTGGAGGTGTGGAGGAGATGATGAGGCCTGATCATCATTACACAGGAGCTTAATCAGGTCTTCTTTCTTATGCTCCTTCCTCGTGTGAAGGCCTCTCTCTTTCGCCAGTTCTCTTAGTTTGGGCATGATCATTTGGACATACTTGTCAGCCATCCTGGCTATCTACACTGTACAGTTGACCCAATACTGAATTGATAATTGTTTGCTCAAGGGTTTCCCATGACTCTATTCCTTTCCCCAAATTATGCCTCTAATATAGCAGGGTATTCGGATCCCACTACATCCACCATGTGTGGCAGGCCAGTAGGGAGAACTCCTGTGTTGATCCTCCCACCTCACTATGCCCATCCACCTTCCAGACTCCATGTGTCTCCCCAGGGGTACCTAAGCCCTGGCAGACCCCCTTTTGAGCCCCACTGCAGAGTCCGGGGGCAACATGCTGCCACCACCCCGAGAGGGAACCTTCTAGGTTCTGTATCCTCAGGGAAGCACAGGCCTAATAGTCCTATGGGTACTCGACCCAATATAAGCACTTGGGGCTCCTCCCCAAGTCGGGGGCCAAAAAGGATAGTCTCCCTTAGTCCGCAGACCTAAGGGGCCTCCTAGGCATAATTAACCCCACCCCTCAATAAGTCTCCTACACCAGTCACAAAGGAGAACTTTATTGGTTACAAAGGGTAGGGTTAGAATAGGGTAGGAGGTAGAGCACTATCAAGGGATTACCATTGAGCAAAACAGTCTGGCTGAGGTAGCCGTTTGATATGCAAATGCATCACTGTGAGCTGACTAACTCTCTAGAAACATTTACAAGTATCATCCAAAAGATGGTAGAGATCTGGCTCGGAGATTTCCAGAGAGAGAGCATTTCCATTGGATCAAACTCTCTCCCTGTGTCCTGATGCTTGTGCCATGCTGGTAAAATGGCTTCTCCCCTTCTTTTTGGACCAGGCCCTTATATAGCCTTTCTGACCTCAGCAGCCCAGTCCAATAGAAGCCAGCAGTGTTGGCCACTAGCAAACCAATTTAAAAAGCATCACTGGTTACCTGGTCAGAGGAGCAGGGGCTTTTCCCTCCCCCACTCAGGTGACCAGAGTGGGTCACGCTAGGCACCAGGCTTTTGTCACGTAGGCAGGGAGGAAAATCCCCCCTCCCTTAGGAATTCGACCCCAGTGTCCCAAGCTGACTGGGACAGATTTCTGGAGGGAGACACGGATGGTGGCATTTCTGCCACAATGGTAATATTCACCGTTGCAGTTCCCAGAGCCATGGCAGCTGCCACTCCTACTTGCCACCAAGTTTTTGGCCCTGTGGGCAGCCCACTGGGCAGATCTTTGCAATAGGTAAAGCAGATGAGGCATCTTTGCAATGGATCCAGCCTGCAGGGGTCTCTACAGAGCTGGAAACATGGCAGGGGGACAAGTGCAAGCAACGTTGATTACTAGGACCCATGGCAATTAATACCATCACTACTTATCCCACTACCACATTTCTGGCCGTGTGGGCAGTCATGCAGCCTGGATGACAGCTCCATAGGCCATATCCAGCTTATAGGCTGTCTTAGATGGCAATAAGGCAGGTGTGTCAATCATTACAACAAGGATGGGCAATTATTTCACCTGAAGGGCTACTTAAGGAGTTTTGGTGAGCTGTTGCAGGCTGAAAGAGGGGTGCACTGACCTGGTCTGCTGTGGCAGTGGAGGGGGTGCTGACCCAGGCTGGCATGGTGGTGCAGGGTACTGACTCCAACCAGCATGCTGGAGGAGGCAGGGGTGGGGGGGAAAAAAAAAACAAACACACAAGTAATCCTGTCTGTCCCCAGGCTTACTGCCCTACACCCAGCACTAGGGATGCCACATAAAGTGGGTGGGCAGGCAGGGTCTCCATGGAGACCAGCTTGGGACCCCCACAAGCAGAGCAGATTCAGCTGGGTGAATGGGGCTGCAAGTGGGCAGGGAGCAGAATCTGAGAGCTGGATGGGTGGGCAGGGCCAGGATCAAGGGGCAGTGACATTGTAGAGCCAGGACAGAGGAGGAAACATGTTCTGTGCCCCACATATGCCCATGGGCACCAGTTCCATGGGCAGGAATGTTCAGGGAGTAAGTTGCAGCTCTACTCTGGGCCCCAGCCCTGTGCTGTTACTGCCCTGCAAACCCAGTTCTGGCTCCTACCTGCCTGTCCCACTCCCAGATGCTGCTCTCTGTCTGCGGGACCATCCCATCCACCTGGTCAAGTGCATCCTGCCCACAGGGGTCCCAGGCCAGTCTCCATGGAGACCGCACCTGCCCTCTCTGTCTGGTTCCCCAGCACTGAATGCGAGCAGCGGGGCTGGGGCTGGTGGCAGTGGAGGAGACACTGGGAGCAGCAGCTGGAAGAAGCCACCACCATGGGGGCTGCTAGGAAGCCAAGTTTGGCCACTGTGGTGTCACCATCCCACTGCATACCTGGGGGCAGTAGGACCAGCCTCATGCAGCATAGTAGCCCAGACTGTCCCCGACACCTGGGCCAGGTAGGGCCAAGGGACCTGCCATGAGCCAGACAGAATTCCTTGGTGGGCTGGATCTGGCCTGTGGGCTGTATTTTGCCCCCCTTTATAATGTGATATTCTGGAACACCTGGGAAAAATCATGGGCTCAGTTCTGTATTTGTTGTGTACCCCAAATTCTTAATGAAGTAAAAGGGGGTTGTGGCCATGTAAAGAAAGTGCTATTGGTACTTGTTAGTATGGAGGACTCCAGGCTAGGAGTGCCACGTTCTGTTTATAGTTCTGGCATTTACTCCTGGGGATACTTTGGATAAAACCACTAACTGTGCCCACTTACTCATCTGAAAACCAAGAATAATTTTATTTGCCATTGTCATAGATATTGCAATATTTGATTATGTTAATGTAATGTTAATAAAGTATTTTGTAAATGTTGGATGAAATACACTATAGAAATGCAAAGTATATGGAAAAGAAACTTTCTTTCTTGTACTTAGTAAATACACAAAACACAATGCAGTTGTCATAATCAAACAATCTTACAAATGCATCATATAATAAGGATTATTACTGTGGTATCATTTTAATTTAATTAATATTTTCCCCAACTGCTTATATTAATCCTATCTAATACCAGAAAACCTTGCAGAAAAACCTGATCTGTGCCATTACCAGACACCTGAACCATCCATTCTTTCATCCATTGCTTCCAATTTCCAAAAGAAAATCTCTTACCAATTAAGCATTTACCATATTTTTTATACATAGAGTTTGTTTATCAGTGGAGAAGTATATTAACTTGACACAATTTCAGACAGTATTTCAGTCAAGATACAGAGATTGTAGAAATCACCCCGCCACCACAATAGACACTTCTTGGTCCTTGTGCCATTATATAGGTGAAAAATCAAAGTGTGTGTGCAATTTTCATGGTCATAGGCAGGCAAGCTCCTTTGGTAGATGTGATAGCTTTTATTAGACCAACTATATACAGCAAAAGCTTTGTTATCCAGCACCCATGGGGAATGGGGGGTGCTGGATAACAAAATATGCTAGTTAATTGAGAGGCCTGAACAGGCGTCTTTGCCTGTTCAGGCTGCCGCTTCCCCCACTGTGTCTGGGGCATTGCCACCCCTCCCACTGCATCGCTGCCCCTCCTGCAGGCCCCGAGGGACAGGGAGGTGGGCCCCACGCAGCCTGCTATGCCCCGGGCTGTGAGGACTCAGCAGCACAGGCTACTTTGCCCCGGGCCATGGGTGCTCGGCGAAACAGGAAGTGCTACAGTGGACACTTAAGGTTTTGTTTTTACCTTACAAGCCAGTTAATAGAGCATGCCAGCTTGTAAGGTGCCAGTTAAGGCAGCTTTTACTGTAGTTGGAAAAAATAGTTCTTTGCAAACTTTCAGGCACGAACAGCCTTCTTCAGGCATTGGGAGACTGTAGCTGTTCACAGTCAGTTTTCACTGTCAGTTATTATAACTATATATTCAAATAAGATAATTTTGCTGGAAAACGGAAACATTATATTTATTTTTGCATGCAATTTTCACTTGACACTTGAATGCTTGTAAACTTTTTATGTATACAAGTGCATAATTAAATTGTATGCCTAAACTGCATGCAATCCAGGTTTTAAAGTGACCTTCCTAGTTTTGTTTTTCTTGGGGTTTTTTTGTTTTTTACGAGAATCAGTTTTATGTAGGACATGAACTAATATCAGCATTTTGAAAGTAATAAGCAAAATTCTGGTAGACAATGCATGGCAAAAAAAAAGAAGGAAAAAAAAAAATCAGTAGAAAGTACCAGAGCACGTAGGAAAAGCTGGTTGTCCTGATTCTGTCTCCTCTGAAAAATTGTAGAGAGATTAGGTTTACAGTACATGATGCTAAGGAAAGGTACAATGAAACATGACTATGAGTAGGTGTAGTTCACATGTACTTATTCATTAGAGGTGTGTGGAGAACAGTAATTCTATTTCATGGAAGATTTTGATATTTTGAAATTGGCATCATTCTCCTTTGTAATGAAAACCAAAAAAAATGTTGAAATCCTCTGAGAGAAGAAAAGAACCAAGCTCTAAAGCAGCCTTCCAAGCAGCTACTCCCAGTACAGCAAATCCTGGAAACTTTGCTGTTCCCAATTCCAAGGCAGTGTGGCAGGCAGACTGCTGGGGAAATGGAGAATTGAGTTGGCAAGAAATCAGGGATGTTTTGAAAGCTGCCTGGCAAACAGAATGTCATCAGATCATGCCCTGGCCTTCATCAGAATTTCATTTTAATTTAACAGTCTCCATGAAATTATCATATTTCCATGCACCATTTTGTCAGACTTTTTCCAGCCAACTCTAATGCCTGTACACATGTACAATTGTCTAAACTGAGTGATGGCCTGTGCTTATAGGACCCTACTCCAGCATCCCAGCCATAGTAAGTCAGATTTTACCAGAAACAGAAAATATGATGGGATTATGTGGTATGCTGTTCTCAACCCAGTTATAATTATTCATTAGCATCACTTAAACAATGTGTAAGAGATGTAACAGGGAATCCTTACCCTCTTATGGAAAAGTAGAATAAGCTTTAAAAGGTAGAAATTTTGTGAATTAGACAAAGGCAGCTGACAAGCCTTGGGTTAATAAACAGCCCTGTGGCTAGGCCATCTGATAGGCTGCTGGGCCAAATGTGGGCAGAACTTGAGTGGCATATAAGCCTGGGCTTGAGCCAAGCCAGACAATCTGATTCTGGAAGCAATAAGGAGAAGAGCTCTTCAGAGAGAGGGCTGTAGCAGCAGCAAGCTGGAAGTGGCTAAGCAAATTGCCTGGGATCCTGCTATATTGGGGAACAGTAAGTAAGTTGCTGAGGGCTGGCAGGGAATGGGGACTGTGGCAGGGCACTGTGTGTGCCTGCCACTTTAAGGGCCTGGAGCTGGCAGCCACCAGGTGCCTGATGAGGGCAGCCATTTTGGAGTCAAGGGCTGTCTATATAAACAGGGCAGTTTGGCTGCTGGAGGCAGGCAACAACATTGCCTGGCCAGAGGGCTGCTGAGATCATCTGGAGGTAAGGGAGGAGCTGGAGGGGATGGTAAGGAGGCTCCTGATCCTGGGCATGACCTAAAACTGCACCCTGCCGGGAGTGGGTGGTCTGGTGGGGCTCCCAGTGGCATGGGAGCCCCCAGGAAATGCCAGGCCAGTTATGACCCCGGTGAAAGGTGGGTCGGGGCGCCTTAATCCCTAGCCCCCACCACCGGGTGGGTAACCCCTGTGTTTGTATAAAGGGTCCAGAGGGCAGACCCTGGGAGAGTGAGGGGCTAGAGACCTGACCCAAAAGAAAGAGTACCCTCAACTGGCCCATGCTGGGGCCAGGACCAGGACGGTCGAAAGGGCCAGGGGCCCACCGTGAGGGATGCCCAAGAGCCGGGGGTCTGGGGTCCCGACTGGCCTGGAGGTGGGCCAGGGTTGGTAGCCAGAGGTCCCGGGGAGACCACACCCGAGAGGGGAAAAAGGTTCGGGGGGGCTAGGTAGCCTGAATGAAGGCGGAGAGGCCGTCTGAGTGGAGGGATCATGGAGGGGTCCTGTTAGGACGATTCTCAGGCCCAGCGTGGGGGCCGGTGATTATGTGAACATCAAGATGCCATCTGCGAGGCTTGGGCTGCGGTATAGGGGACAGCAGAGAAAGGAGCCGCAGAGAGCGCCCCTGGCATCGGGGCACCAAAATGGGTAGCCTCCCGCTTAATTGACATCAATTAATGAATCAATTAACATGAAGGCATGATGGACGAGAAGGTGGGTGGTTGGCCCAAGAACAGGTGGGCGGGCCACAGAGATCGGCCCTGAGTAGTCCCCCTGTTACAGGGACCCAGGATGAGTGGGGGAGTTGTTGTTATGCAGCTGGTGTTCTGAGAGTTTTTAGTTATACTTTTGAGTTTTGACTGGTGGTTTGGGTGGGACTAGTGGGATGGCTTGGAGGTCCCATTAGTGCTTGAGGAGCATGCGACTATCTTGAGCCCTGCCAGGGGTCAGGCTCAAGGCACAGACAGGGCTAGAGAGCCCACAACCCGCAGAAGGGAAGAGTTTGGGGGGCAAGAGGCCCACAGCCCAGGAAGGATAGAACTAAGAGCCCAAGAGGGGCTGAAACAGTGCTAGAGAACCCACAGCCCAGGGAGGGGCAGAGCTTGGGACCAGGGAGCCCACAGCCCAGGAGGGTCAGAGGTAAGAGCCCAAAAGGGTGAAACAAGGACTAGATCCCAAGAAGCTAGGCCTGGTTCAGTGGGTCTAAGCTAAAGGGACTAGCCAGAACAAAAGGGTGGAGACCAGGAAGGTCAAGGCCCCAACAGGGGAGCGGAAGCCTGAGGTGGCCTCTTGGCTTGGGGTTGAAGAGCCCACCCAAGTGATTGGAAATTGGAAACACCTCCACAGCATGGCCACAACTGGAGGGGAGGTTCTGTCAACAGTGGTATGCTAGCCAGCACCATGACTGAATGAGATCTGGGTGTCGTGATAGACCACAAAATGAACATGAGCCAGCAACGCGATGCTGTAGCTGTGAGACCTAATCAAACACTGGCATGCATCTACCGAGGCATCTTGAGCAAGACTAAGGATGTCATCCTCCCACCTTGGTGAGGCTGTAGCTGGAGTACTGCATCCAGTTCTGGGTGCCACACTTCAGGAAGGATGTGGAAAAGCTTGAGAGAGTCCAGAGGAGGGCCGCACACATGATTAGGGCCCTAGAGACCAGGTTATATGAGCAGAGGGTAAAGGACTTGAGACTATTCAGCCTGGACAAAAGAAGACTCAGAGAGGACTTGGTGGCACCCTACAAGTATATCAGGGGCATTTTCATCAGTGCCTGAGGGAGCATCTATTTCACCAAGGCCCCTCAAGGGAGGACAAGAAATAATGGGCACAAATTGATTTAAGATTGATTCAGACTAGACATAAGGAAAAACTTCTTTACAAGTTGAGTACCTAAGGTTTGGAACAGGCTCCCCCCAGAGGTGGTACAGTCATCCACACTAGCGATCTTCAAAAAGTGTCTTGATGTCCACTTTGCTGGGGTCATCTATCCCAGCAGTCTTTCCTGCACATGTACAGGGGGGAATGGACCCAATGATCTGTAAGGTCCCTTCCAACCCCTAATGATTATGAAACTATGAAAATTATGGAGCCTATAACATGCCCATATAAGCTTCTAAAATCTTTGATTTAGTCAATCTCTGTCAGTGCCAGGATGTGGGCAACCAGGCCTGATGGCCAACCAGGAAATCATGGTTGCTTTATTTAGGTACAGACTACAGTCAGAGAAGGCAATCAGAGCCCAGGGAGAAGCCAAGTCAGGAAACCAGAAGATCAAAAAGAAAGCAAAGTCCACAAATGAGGCAAGACAGGAAGCCAAAAGGTCAGAAAGCAAGCAGAATTACGTGACGTGTAGTCTTACATCAGGAAAAGACCAGTTGGCCAGCTTCTTGACTGCAGACCTGGCAATCTCTAGCTCTAGTAACACCAAGATGGACAGTGAAACATTGGTGAATGCATGTATGAAGTCACGAGGCATGTATGAAGTCATTCACCATGAAGTCCAAATAATTTATTGTAACGCAAGTGCTGCAAATCCAATCCATCAACCCAGGGTACTTGGTAAAATGTGCTGTATGCTTGTTGTAGCTTTTGGACATTTATTGAAATTGCTACTTGCTAGTCATTACTCTTTTCTGAAATTATACCAGGTGAGTTATTTTGTCTTTGTAAAATGTTGAGTCTATGAGCAGATTTCTAACGCTAAGTTCCCTGTACTCTTAACTATCCAGGACTACTCAAAATTCTCTTGTTATACAGATAGTACTAGAGAATATAATTCTGAATATACCTGTCCCAGGGGAGCTGGGACGCCGGAAGGCCCCCGGGGCAGCAAAGGGTCCCGCTTACCTCCTGCAGAGCCAGAAGAGCCGAGGGAGGCACACGCGCTGAGAATGCTGGTGCGGGTTATCAGCCGGGCATTTATCTGGCTGCGGCAAAGCAGCGGGGGCGGGGGACGCCTTCTGGGAGGAACAAAAGGTGGCCCTGCCAAGGCAACGGGGCGGCAGAGCGGAGGAGGCTGGAGCAACGAGCCTCAGCAAGCGGGGAGTCAGCCGCCACCTGCAGTGTGTGAGAGAGAGAAAGGTGGAGCCAGACCCAGCTCCAAGAGATGGAGCGGAGCAGCTGACAGCAGTGCTGGTGGAGTAGCCAGCACTGTGATTATTGGCTCAGCCGGTGGGGAAACCGGCGGCGGGACCAGTAGCAGGACCGGAAGAGGAGCTGGCAGGAGCCTGGTCAGCGTAACTGGTGAAGAAACCAGCTACAGCACCATCAACACAGCCGGAAGACGGGTCGACAGGGCCCCAGGCAGCCTAGCTGGGGAAGGAACTAGCTGCAGCACCGGCAATAGAGCCGGGGGAGGAGCTGACTGGATCACCGACCGCAGAGCTGGTGGAGGAGTCAGCAGCTTTGTAAGCGGCAGGAGCGGTGGAGGAACCAGCCACGTCGGAGAGGGAGCACCAGTGAGGTAACCGGATGCACCATACAGAGGGGAGTCAGTGGTAGATACAGCTACCTCACGGACCGCTGGAGTGAAGCAGGTACCGGGTCAGAAGGGCCGGGATGGCAGCCCAGTAGGCAGTACGCCCAGACCAAAGACCGTTATTGATGGCCGGCGCACTGGGGGCGAGAGGGAGGCAAGCCAAGAACGACGTTGAGGCCATAGGAGGTAGGGCCTAAGGTGGCGAGTTGCCGGGGTGTAGGGGAGGATGGAGCCCCCAGATTACCCGCCAAGGAACGCGCCAACGCCGGGGGATACCCCAAGGGAAGACTCCCCACTGAAGGTACAATCAAAATCATGGCAGGCGAGTTCAGGGGTCCCCCTGATACCAGCAGGGGTAACCTCCGGGGTGCACCCGTGAACCCAGGGCACACGAAACCTTGGGCCCGGGCAAAGGCAGCGCGGGAACACCTAGTTGAGCGGAGGCAGGTACAATACCCTTTCCAAATGCCAACTATTTTTCTTTTTCCAGTTCTATCATTTCTCTAATTCAAAAATTAATAATTCAATAAATTTCAATCATTTTAATAATTGCTAAAGTTATCCCAGGTGAGCTGAGTCACCCTTACTGAGCATTGCCAGATGTGTATGTGTAATTACTGTGGCAACAAGATAGAGGCTGCCAGGAGAAAAGACATACCAGACGGACGGGACCGGCAAGGCAATGGGCTGGAGAACCGGAAGACAGCAGAATGGCAGATATATCTGGTGCCGGTGTGGTCTTGCTTTGTCACTGTGTGTTGGCAACAATTCGCTAGCCGGAACTTGAGTGCTGCTGAAAAAATCCACATGGAGCACTAAAAAGGGGGAATCAGAAGCAAGTCCCTTGTACTGGCAGAGACTGCGCTGTGAAGCGGTCTGCCCTGGGACGGGTGATTGGTGGAGGCCCAAAGCAGAAGGGTGACTCCACAGAGCTGACTTGGAGGAACCAGATTACTTACTGGTGGATCAGGCATGGATGGCTGATGCAGAGAACTGGAGCTGGAGCAACAACAAACCTAGAGGAAGAAAAGAAATAAAGGACATTAAAATGGTGAGTGAGAGAAGGCTATCGAGCACTCATAGCAGTGGGCTTTAGCCACAACAGGCATAAGGGACAGTGTGAACTGTATAGTCAAATAGAGGGGTTTAACCTCAAGGTTTCTTTGATAGAATAGGGGAGACAGGAAGAGAATTGAATTTGGAGAACATTTGTTACAAAAGAACTGTGCACCATCAGGTTGGCGCTAGGCAGGGTGCATAGGAAGTGGAGCCCCAAGGCCTAATGACGCTGTGCAAGGCATAAGACACTGGAAGAGGATATAGATCAATCTTCCTCCCTTAATTAGTTTACACCAAAGACATGGCAGGCAAGAACATCCGGTGCCTTAGGAGTCGTCATCACTGGCCAAACTGTCTGTCCAGAAGAATACTGATTGTGCAGGCCAGCCTGAGAAATCAAAGCGTCAAGTTAAGAACAGGCACAGCAAATTACAACTTGGTGCACTGGCCAGGAATCTCAACAGTAATATACCCCTGGAGGCTGATGTAGAGATGGAGGTGAACTTGGGGTCCCAGGTTGACTTTTTAGGCCAAACCTTATAAGCGGTCACCAAAGTTTTAGAGGTGCAACAACAGCAAGCCCTGCAACAGCAGGAGTGGATCAGACATAATTGGTCCACTTTCAAGATGCACAAGATATCTAGAGAGGTTGATACTGAAGCCTATCCTTTGAAAGGACTGCAATACATACAGAGTGGATAAGGCCTTGTAGGCTAGCTAACTAGGCGCCTTGCTCATAGGAAAGGCCCAGGTGGCCTACAGAGCTCTCCCAAGAGGAGGCCTGCAACTACAGTAAAGTCAAAGCCGCTATACTACATTGCTTAGAAATGACACTGGAGCACTATAGGTGACTATTCAGGGCAAGAAAAGAAAAGGAGTATAAGAAACCTAGAGTTTTGATGAAGCTGCTAAAAGCTCTCCTAAACAAACGGGTGCCACCAATTAGTGTTAATAGAGAGGCACTGGTCATTAGGGACCTAGAAGGGGAGACCTAATTCTGGGTAAGACGTCACTTACCCAGAGTAGCTGAGGAAGCTTAAGGATTACAGAAGCCTTTGCAACCTCAGAAGGGAAACCTAGCAAAGAGCGGGGAAATAGAAATGGGGTAGGCAGCTACCAAAGGGAGGAAGAAAGGCGTTGAAGCATGCCAAAACCCTTAGGGAGAGACATAATGTGTTATACATGTGGCCTCTATGGTCATGTGGCCCGCAAATGCACACAGGGGGCTCATGACCAGTGGAAGCAACCCAACATGGTGCAAACAGTGAGGGATAAACAAGGAAATGGACTTCAGTTTTGGCCGTGGAGGTGAAATAACTATGTGACATAATTCGATGGTGATGGCCTGGGTGGCAGGAAGAGTAGTTCAAGCAACCCTGGACACAGGGTGCTCTCAAACACTACTGAGAGCAGGCTTGATACCTGACCATGTGATATGAAATCTGTGTCTATGAAATCTATGATAGAATGGTGCAAACCCATAAGATTGTGGTGCATCCATGGCGGGGCCAACCAGTATGAAAGGGGCTACATAGACATAAAAGTAGCCAACAGAAAAGGCTGTATGAAGGTAGGCTCTGCCCCTGAGTTAGACAGGGAAATTATTATATGTAGAGACTGGCCGCCCTGTATGACATGTTAGAAGAAGTCAAGCAGGCCGAATTAGAAAGAAAAGGATGACCCCAAGTAGAAGGGTGGATGGCTGAGGAAGAAGAGGGTACCTCGTCTGAGGAAGAACCATTCATGATGCTGGGTACTGGTACAATGGGGCCAGGATTTAAGGTAGCTCAGGACAAGGAAGAGGAATTTGCGAATATTCAAGAGAATGAAATGGCCAGTGTGGAGGGGCGAGTAGTGCAGCCTGGCCTACACATAAGTGACTCTTACTTTAAAATATATCAAGGGTTGTTGTATCGCGTCAAAAGGAA
Organism: Alligator sinensis; assembly: GCF_000455745.1. Lineage (NCBI taxonomy): Eukaryota > Metazoa > Chordata > Crocodylia > Alligatoridae > Alligator > Alligator sinensis. Next base: position 811,790 of record NW_005842216.1, read on the forward strand.
ACCAGGGGGAGATGAAGAGTCACATCAATTTTTCATACCGTGTCCATTTCGGAGGATTATTATTGATAGCTTTGGTGACGTGTTTAATGAAAGGCCAGGGAAGGTGAGGGGTGCGATACATAAAATAGTTATGCCAAAGGGTGTGATTAGGGAA
>NW_005842216.1:811974-832346 GCF_000455745.1 Alligator sinensis
CCACACCATCTGCAGGCACAGGTAGATAAAGACAAGATAGGTACAGGTAAAGACAACGTTGGAACAAGGGGTCATTGTACCATCAAGAAGCCCCTGGTACAGCCCTATGGTTGTCGCACCTTAGCAGATGGGTCATTGAGAATGTGCAGACTTTAGAAAGATAAACAGCACTGCACGTTTTGATGCGTTCCTGATGCCGCATGTGGAAGAATTATTAGAATGAATATACCAAGTGAAGTATATATCCATTATAAACCTGTCAAAAGGGTACTGGTAGATCCCCATGGCAGAAAAAGATCAGCCTAAAACAGCTTTTGGCACACCATGGGGACTACAGCAACCTTACAACGACTTACAATGACTAATGGATCATATGCTGACACCACACATGATGTATGCAGCAGCATACATCAATGATATCTTAATTTACTCCCAGTCATGAGACCAGCATGTACAACACCTGAAGGCGGTGCTTCAAGAATTGCATAAGGTTGGCACGGCATGACTGCCAGCCCAAAGAAGTGTGCCTTAGGTATGCATGAAACTAATTACGTAGGTTTTTCGGTTGGGCAAGGGGTCATTCGTCCTCCTGCGAGCAAAGTTGAGGTGATAGAGGAATATAAGCCACTGCAAACAAAGAAACAGATGAGATCTTTCCTTGGACTGGCTAATTATTAATCAGAGATTCATCTACCACTTTGCTAAGATGGCAGCCCCATTGACTGTAATAAGGGGTAGATTCTGGGGTCCGATAAGCTGGACATATCAGATGGAAGAAGCCTTTGGCCATATTAAGAAGGCATTAGGTAGCAATGTTCTGGTGATAACCCCAGACTTTTCATGACCATTTATGTTTCAGACAGATGCATTGGACACAGTGGTCAGTGCGGTATTATGCCAAGAGAGGGATGGTGTCGAGAGACCAGTGGCATTTACTAGTAAGAAATTGAATGCAGCAGAAAGAAGGTATGCAACAATTAAACGAGAGTGCCTGGTGATCAAATGGGCAGTAATATACTTCCGATATTTGATTGGAAGAGAATTCAACCTTATAACAGACCATGCCCACTTGTAAAGGTTAAATAAGTTCAAGAACGATAATGCGCAAATGATACAACGGGCGCTGACCTTGCAACCATTTACATTTTCTGTTAGTTATAGGCCGGGAGTCACCAATAAAGTTGCGAACTTTCTATCAAGATGTAACGAGACAATAGAACCAGAAGTGGATCCGAAAGATGTACAACGTGGGAAAGTTGACAGCCTAGGTCATGAGAAAATAATTCCTACAACACCACAAGGCACCTTGGGTAGGGGGATATGTGGCAGCGAGATAGAGACTGCCAGGAGAAGAGGTGTACTGGGCGGATGGGACCAGTGAGGCAACCAGCCGGAGAACTGGAAAATGGCGCAACGACAGGAATATCCAGTGCCAGTGTGGGCATGCTTTGTTATCACGTACCAGCAGTGATTTGCTAGCTGGAACCTGGAGGCTCCTGAAAAATCCACATGGAGCACTAACAAGGGGAAAGCGGAAGCGAGTTCCCCACACTGACAGAGACTGCTCTGTGAGGCAGTCTGCCCCAGGAGGGGCGACTGGTGGAGGCTCAAAGCAAAAGGACAACTCCATGGATCTGACTTGGAGGAGACAGGTTACTTACCAGTGGAGCAGGCATGGATACCTGACACAGAGAACCGGAGCTGGAGCAGTGATGAACATAGAGGAGAAAAAGAAAGATTTCATAGACATTAGGGCTGGAAGGGACCTCGGAAGATCATCGAGTCCAGCCCCCTACCTGAAGAGCAGGAAGTCAGCTGGGGTCATAGGATCCCAGCAAAATAAGCATCCGAATTTCTCCTGAAGGCATTCAATGTGGGTGCTGGAACCACCTCCAATGGCAGGCTATTCCAGACCTTGGGGGATTCTTCCTTATGTCCAGCCTGAAATGGTCTTGCAGTAGTTTATAACCATTCAACCTTGTCAAAGAAAGGACATTAAAACGGTGGGTGAGAGTATTGGCTACAAATGTCCAACTCGGGATCCTTTAAGTTCTGGTTTATTAGGCAGATTGAAACACTGTAATGAAGTCAAATCATAAACCCTGGGGCTGGTCCCCTCTCACACACACACACACACACACACACACACACACTAGTGTCAGGTATATGTATCCCACAAACACTGGCGTCTGCTGTTGATGGCCAGTCGAGGCTTCGTCCAGTGTGGTGTTATCCTGCAGAACGGGGTCGCTGGCTGGTCCTTCTGGCTGGACAGGTCGGGTGCTGGTCAAGTTGGAGATCAAGAGGGCGCCGCTGAGGGTCACTTTTCATTGCTTTTTATCTGTCCTTGGTAGACTTTGGTGACTCCCTAGTTTTCAGGTTTACCCAATCCAGGGGTCATTGACCCTCGTGGGAATTCCCCCTTGGTGGCTACTGGATGGCATCTATCAGCCCCAGGGGTCGTCCGCACGTACGTGCAGGTTTGGGAGTCTGTTGATGAATTTTGAATAGGGCTCTAGGAGCGGTCAATCTGGAGATATTCAGCCCCAAAAGTTGGTCCCCCGCATTGATTAACTCATACCGGGGCTTCTAGCCCTTGAACAGTGAAGTTTAGAGAATTCCCGGTTGCTACATTGTCTCCTATTGATTTCTTCCGTTGGTTGATCTGAGGTTTCCCTAAGTGTTAATTACCACTTGTTCCTGAAGTCTGCTACTGTGTTACACATTCAATCACTGATTCACTCACTCTTTCAGGGGCCCCCCTGATACAGAGAAGCTGCGGTTTGATTCCTGCCCTTGTTAACATTGTTACAGTGTATAACTCACTTCTAAAACTAAAACACATTTAGTTAAAAGGTGAAGAGTATAAAATATAAGCTACAAGACTAATGCCATGGCACACAAATAGATAAAAATACCAAAATACAAGGGGAGATACAAAATGCACACATACAAACTTTAAAACACAATTCCTTATCTTATAGCGAAAGAAAGAGGAAGGAAGAAAAGATAGAAGAGGAGAAACATATCCAAAGAGGGGAAAGCAAATGCAGGCAAGAGGAAAAGGGGGCTTTCTGCTACAAGAGAAGGCTATCAAGCAGTCCAAGCAGTGTGCCTCAGCCATGACAGGCATAAGGGACAGTGTAAACTGTATGGCTGAATAGAGGGGTTTAACCCCAAGGTTTCCCTGACAGAAAAGGGGAGACGGGAAGAGAACTGAATTTGGATAACATTCATTACAAAAGGACTATGCACCATCAGGTTGGTGATAGGCAAAGTGTAGCGGAGGCGGAGCCCCAAGGCCTAACAATGCGGCATGAGGCATAAGACACCGGAAGAGGATATACGTCAATCTTCCTCCCTTAATCAGGTTACACCAAACACGTGGCAGGAAAGAACATCCAGTGCCAAGTCCTCATCACTAGCCAAACTGTCTGCCTGGAAGGCTACCGATAGTGTGGCTGGCTCAAGAAATCGAAGCATCAAGTTAACTACAGGCACAGCAAAGTACAATTACTACTCTGCCAAGGGAGAAAAAAAACTGTTGTGTAGCTGTTAGTGTACGAGGTACATTTGTTTGAACTTTCCATAAAAAAAACTTAGATGAAACCAGTCACTGGGCACTGTATTCCTAAATTCTAGCTATATGGACATTATTTTGATTCAGATGGACCTTATTTTGAAAAGGCCTATATAATTTATTCAGAAGTCATAATCTTCAACTAGCATGTCTAAGCTGCACATGCAAATCCTATATTTGATGGTGATTATGCATGTTGATATGCACGTGGGCAGTTGATAATCCATTTAATTCATGCAAATATCTGTATGTGAATATGTCATCTGGCATTTAGAAATTCTGGAAAATGTATCTTCCAATATAAATTATGTGGCAAATATGCAGATCTCTTGAGTAATGTGATACAGTTTGGTTTTTGTACTATTTTTCTTGTCCTATAGACTTCAATAGAATGAAAGACTTCACCCCTTATCTTTTGCCTACATGATTATATCCAGTAATATACTGCTTTTCAGACTTTTCAGACAAAAATGATAAACCAAGTTCCTTCCTGTCCCCCTCTGGAAATAAGGATTTCTGAAGTACTCTGAAAAAGTAGGAAAAGGAGTCGTTAACCAACTTAATTCCCTTGAATTTTTGGGCATTTCAAAACCCAGCCCAGAACTAGACCCGATCCTGCAAATATCTTTAGTTTTTATAAGGAAACAAGTCAAAACAAGTGTGTTGGAACTCTGCCAAATTTTGGAAGCATGAAATCTGGACCTAAACACCATGGCCCGGAATCTTCATTTGAGAAGCACTTTCCATTTCCTCAACATTCTCTACTTCAGTTAAACATAGTTCTGGATATTAAAATATGCCAGAGGCACTGTTGAATGTTTAATAGGTGGGATTTCTTTTTACCTGTGAAGTCACTCCATAATACTTACTACAGAATACTTTTGTAAAGATGTATGCTATGGTCAAAATAACAAATGACTTTGAGATGATTGGAATATAAACTTTGAACTAAAAACTGAATCTTTAAACTTTCTAGCCATATTTTGCTCTTAGAATATATTTATTTTACAAATTTTAGCAGGTAAGGTTGTATCTCGGTCCTGGGCAAGCTTTTGGAGAGAGTTATCCTGGCGCATGTCCGTGAGGGGCCAGCAGGGGAGATTATGCTGAGGGGCAACCAACATAGGTTCATTAGAGGCAGGTCCTGTCAGACCAACCTGGTGGCCTTCTATGACCAGGTCATAAAATCCTTAGACGCAGGGGTAGCAGTGGACATAGTCTTTCTGGACTTTAGGAAGGCCTTTGACACTGTTTCTCACCCCATTCTCATTAAAAAACTAGGGGACTGTGGCATCAACACCTACACAGTCAAATGGGTCACTAGTTGGCTGGAGGGCCGCACCCAGAGAGTGGTGGTGGATGGATCATTTTTGACCTGGAGGGATGTGGGCAGCGGGGTTCTGCAGGGCTCAGTCCTCGGGCCCACGCTGTTCGATATCTTCATCAGCAACTTGGACAAGGGGGTGAAAAGCACCCTGTTCAAATTCGCAGACAACACTAGGATGTGGGGAAGAAGTGGACATGCTAGAAGGGAGGAATAGGCTGCAATTGGATCTAGACAGGTTACAGGGGTGGGCAGATGAGAACAGGATGGGTTTCAACACTGGCAAGTACAAGGTGCTGCACCTGGGGAGGAAGAACCAGCAACATACCTACAGACTGGGGAACTTCCTTCTCATCAGTGCAGAGGCAGAAAAGGATCTCGGAGTCATTATTGATGCCAAAATGAACATGGGCCGACAGTGTGGAGACGTGGTCAGGAAGGACAACCGTACCTTGTCATGCATCCACAGATGCATCTCAAGCAGGTCTAAGAAGCTGATCCTCCCCCTCTATGTGACACTGGTCAGGCCGCAGTTGGAGTATTGTGTCTAGTTCTGGGTGCCGCACTTCAGGAGGGATATGGACAACATGGAGAGGGTCCAGAGGAGGGCCACCCACGTGATCAGGAGTCAGCAAGGCAGGCCCTACAAGGAGAGGTTAAGGGACCTGAACCGGTTCAGCCTCCACAAGAGAAGGCTGAGGGGGGGAACGAATGGCCATTTACAAACTAGTCGGGGGGACCAGTAGGCATTGGGAGAGTCCCTGTTCCCCCGAGCACTACCAGGAGTGACTAGAAATAATGGTCACAAGCTGGCAGAGGGTAGTTTCAGGCTAGATATCAGGAGGCATTACTTCACTGTCAGGGTGGCTAGGATCTGAAACCAACTTCCAAGCAAAGTGGTGCTGGCTCCTACCCAGGGAGTCTTTAAGAGGAGGCTGAATGAACACCTCGCTGGGGTTGTTTGACCCCAGTACTCTTTCCTGCCATGGCAGGGGTTCGGACTTGATGATCTGCTCATGTCCCTTCCGACCCTACCAACTATGAAACTATCTGAAAGGGTACCATAACTCACATAGGATGAAAATAATTGATAGAAGGATGAATTGCACTAGGCAGCAAAATTTCAGGGACAGGAGGCTATTGGGACAAGTTATGTTCTTGGATTAAAATGGCTGTGGGAGTGCCAAGTACTCAGTTTCTGAGAAGTAAAATGTTATAATCACATGGATATTTTGTTACTGAGTATTTGGAAAATAAAGTCTCAGAGTTAGCTATTGCATTGATATAACCAATACTTAATTACTGATATTGTGTCCTGGGTACCTGTGACAGGGAACCCTAACCCTGTCATGATGAAGAAGGTGAGCCCCTATAAGGCCAGAACCTTCTGGACACGGAGGGCTGGTGAGGAAGGGGTTAACTGCTGAAATGGGACAGCTAGTCAGCTGACTGGAAGAGGCAGGACTATAAAAACCCTGGGTTGAACGACAGTAGGGAGGTCAGCAGCCGAAGGGGAAGCAGTGTCCCTGAGAGCTCCAGGAAGGAGTTTGGGGAGCTAACAAAGCCCCTGCGAGATGACGACTGCATCCACAACCAGGACTGTAGCTGGCGGTGAGGAGCCGAGACTCAAAGAGAATTTATGCAAGCTGACCCACTGCGCTGATTGAGTACGTGCAGTTATTATTATTATTATTATTATTTTGTTTTGGGGATTATTGAATAAGACCAGAGGTTTGGGTGAGGCTATTAGGGGACAGAGGAGGCCTCATTTTTGGGGACCCACTCCAGAGTGGGAATCCCAGCGCTAGTGAGGACGCAGCATTTCGGGGGCACAGACCCCGGTGCCAGTGAGGATGCAGCTTTTGGGGGCACAGGCCCCAGCACCTGTGAGGGCCCAGCTTTTTGGGGGGCACAACCCCAGTGCCAGTGAGGCGCAGAGGGAGACAGGGCTGTGGAGAGCCCAAGTGCTGGTATGGGCACAGTTTTGGGACGATCTTAAAAAGGCCAGGGAGGCCTGGTATACCTGGGGTGTGCAAGCATATATTTTTTCCTATTATTTTGGACTGGTGAGGTCACACCCTGGTTTTGAACTTGCAATCCCCTGGCTATGGGGCCGGTGCCCATGCCTCTGGGTCAGGGAGTACTGTGGTCTAGAAGGGAGCAGAAAAAGGGGGCCACAAGCCTCCAGGCACTGGAAGAAAAAGCTAGAGCCTTGGAGTCGAACCCTGTGTAGTGGGTTTGGATGGGGAGGCCTAGCTACAGAAAAAGGGGTCAGGCCATCCTAGGAGAGACCCCAACATACCCAATATAATAGGCAGTCTCTCGCTCGCATTATAATTTCCATCAAGATGTGGCAGGCGAAATTAGGGTGGGACAGAAGAATTCCAAGAGGGCTCCAAGGGCTCCCCTACGTAAGGCATAGATGACCATGAAGATGGCGCTGGGGAGGGTGACTTGTTACTGTACCCTTTACAAGGTTGAAATGGTACCAGAAAGACCCTCTTTAATGTAACTTCTAAAGTTGGTGAAATAAGAAAATTGGGAGATTTCTAGGCCCAAATACCCATATAAGATACAGCTGAACTGTGCAAATTTGAACAAGAACCATCTAGTGCCTTCTAGTGATCACCACGTTCATTAAACATAGGCGTAAGTGAATGAGACAAACTAAACAATGATCTTTATTGTGGAGTAGTAGGCAACCTCTGCAGACCCTTGCTCGCTCTCTAACTAGCTGGCTGCTCCCTAACTCAGGGACCCTATCCCAATTTCCTCAGTCTCCTGTTAAGGAGCATTTCTAAATTATAAGTTCCATCACTACACAGCTTACTCAAAAATATGCAAGTTCAAGCTTAGACTTCTAGTCACATCCTATTCCGAAGGCATCTTTCAAGCATGGAAGTACACTGTTAAGATCATTTATGTTAGAACAGATAGCTGAAACATTCTTTCCAAATGTCTTGGTTATGGCAGCATTTTGGAAGGGAACTGATCTGTGAAATAAGTGGAAGTTTAAGCCATGTACAAATTATAGATAGTAAATAGTAACCTTTATTTAATCCAGACATAAATTGTCACTATAGCTAATGGAACAGAGATGCAGCATGATGATGCAGATCCAAAAAAGTTGAATCTAAGAAAAGTTGGCGCACAGCCTATTACCACATCAGTCATCAGAACAGGGGCATCTAGTATTAGCCCAAGTGTACAAATTACTCTGACAGTAGTAAACCAGTGCTAACATTTGAACAGAGGCTGCCTATATATGTGCTTACTGGCATTCCTTGTAGTCTGGCTTGTAGTCTGCTCTACGTACCAATTAGAACGCTCTAGCATTGCTGCAGCATCGTGTACATTAAGTCCCCATACATTTTAAAATGGCTGTGGGGTGCTTTATCTAAACTTCATTGAATCCTTAAACATGTAAAGTTTACAACCTAAACAATATTAACTATTTACACATACCTGGCTAGCCTAATAACCGTTTTATTTAGTTTTGGGGTACGTGCCATGTGTCATGACCCAATGATTGTGTGCGCGCTTCGGCACTGCAGAATTATTTCCCGCCACATGGAGCTTTCTTTGCACGGTGCAATTCTCAGCTGCAGAGAGAACCCCGGTGCAAAGGAGTTCCCGCCATCCGTATGCAAATTTGTTTCCCACTATTGGCTGTTTCTAAATTATTCCCATGTGATGGCTAGCGATTGGCTTGCTAGTCATATAAGAAGTTTGAGCAGTTTCCGCCCAAGTTGTAGAGGACTCCACAACCATCTCGTGGGGACTCTGAGCACACGGCACAGTAATAGAAACTTTGTGTGCGTCTCAGAGGAGTTTGGCGGCCTGATCAACCACCAGCCTCTTCCCGTCTCGTTCGTTAAATTCTTCTTAAGACGTATCTATGGTTTTTGCGCGCTCGTCAAGGGTATCCAGACCTCTGTCGTGTTTGTTTTGCGGAGCCTAGCAAACTCCGCTTGTGTCTCTTCGGTGGAGCCTAGCAAACTCCGCTTGTGTTTGTCTGTAACTGCAACTCAAGAAAGTGTTTCCTGCCTGCACCGCGATCACCTACGGTGTAAGTAAAACAACCTTTAATTAACCGCTATGAGTCCGTGCCTAATTCTAGTCTGTCGTGCAAAAGTACCCGCCCTACCGTTGCGGGCTCCCGGCCACAGCCCACCGTGCGCCCCCGAAAGCTTCGGCCCGCTCCCGGCCCACAGACCATGTTGAACAATTATGTTGAGAACACATTAACAACTCAAGTATTACATAGCAAACAAAAAGCTACTATTTCTGTTCTCTCAATAATTCTGGCTAGTTCTGGTAACAGTGTCACCAAGATTCCTCTAGCTTCTTTGATCCTATTTTGCCATAAATGTCATTTTTAACTGAAAATATTTTGGAAACTGACAAAAAAAAAACCCTGTTAGATATCCTTTAGTTTTCTGAACAGTCTGTGGGGGCAGGGTATAGAGGAACAGGACATTGGGGCCCTTCAGTAATTTAATGTTTTCCCATCACAGTAGGCACATCTATACAAGACATTTACGATGCAGTTGCCTAATTAACTGTGCAGTAAACATCTCAATGTCTACACGTGCACCTCTGTTAGGGTGCACAAAACTAATAAATTTTGCAGCAGGTTAGGACTTCTAAATACAACTCCTAACTTGCTGTGGAGTTTGGAGTTATTCTGTGTGCAGCAGGGCATATGCAGATCCTGCCCTGGATGTCTGGAGTACAGGGTACTGCAGTGTGGGGCTAGCTGGCAGGCAGCCCCTGAGCTGAAGCACCCTTTATCCCTGTCAGCTGCTCCACAGCATGTGGAGCCCCGCTGAAGCAGCCAGCCCAAGGTTGCTCTGACAGGGATCCACATGCTGTAGAGGGACTGGCTAAGGCACAAGGGTGCTTCAGTGTGAGGCTAGCTGCCCCCATACTGAAGCACCCTCATGTCTCAGCCAGCCTGCACAAAGCACACAGAGCCTGGTTGGAGCACCCCTGGGCTGGAAGGCTGACCCCCTGGGTCCCTTGCCAGCCCCAGCTGCTTCAACCAGGCTTCACGTGCTGCATATGAATAAACTCCAGGGCCATAGGCTGCAGAGTTTTGTGTGCATTAATTGCATGTGTAAGCATACTCAGTGTGTAGTGACTCAATTTTTTTTCTTCATCTAAAAGGGTTTCTCTGAGTTCTGCAAGGTTCTGGTTTGTCACCTTTCCTATTCAGCATATATAAGGCTGTTATAGGAGGAGAAATGCTTTGGGCTGCTGTGTCATCATGATGCGGACAATACTTAGTGCTGTATCTTTTTAATTGGAATTTACCATATTCTATTGTCTCATTGCTTTAGTGCTTAGCCAAAGTATAATCCTGGAGGAAAGTTGGTGCCAAAACTCAGACAAGGTAACAGGGAGGAGAGGAAATATTTGGGGAACTGGATGAGGGGTATGAATGTTCCCTTTACTTTATAAGACCCAGCATCACACAGTATCTCTCTCTTTTTAGGAGAATACCCATCTTATTTGACTACCTTTCATTCTCAGTGTCTATGCTGCATTCACTGGTGCTCTTGATTTTCCCAGTGCCATTGTGGGTTCTGAATCCCTTTTTCCATCTCTGGGTGACTTGGAGACAGCCACATTTTCTTCTTTGATATTTATTTACTGACTTGTCTGTAAAGCTCTTTGTCAGGGGCCTTAACAGGCAGCCTAACCTGGGCTAATTGCCTAGTGGGCCACACCTGCCTAGGGCTTTGACTGGCAGCCTTAAACCAGCTAATGACTCCAGCTGGCCATGGTTTGAGTCTTTAGAGTGGCTGCTGGGAGAGTAGCTTCTCCATTTGGCTCCAGTTGTGACAGACTCAAGGCCAGCTAATCATTTTGACTCAGATCTGCTTCGGTAAGCCTCTATTTTTCTAGTGGAAGGGTTTTGTTTTGTATTCTTTATCTGATACATTTTGGTATGTGGAAAACTGAGGGAAGTATGTTTTATGTTTTGATACTTTTGTAAAAATAATAATAATACAAGCATCTCTATTCCCTGCTCTCTGGCTTTCCTGATTCCTTACCCTGCTTGGCTCTGTCCTTGGACTCTGGCTTGTGGATTTTTTCCCCTGAATTTGGTAATTTGGGATCCATTTCTCAGAGCCTGCCCATGGTTCAGACTAAATCCCTGGGTCCTGCTTTCCTGCAGTGGCCAACCACTAGGTCAGACTGCTTATGACCTGCTTCCTTATGCTGCTCGTTCTCCTATCTGCACACTTAGAAAACATAATAGACTGATCCTCACACTACTCAGGAGGTAGGGAATATTTCATAGACATAAGGACCTGGAAGGGACCTCAGAAGATCTAGTCCAGCCCCCTGCCCTAGGGGCAGGAAGTTAGCTAGGGTCATAGGATCCCAGCAAGATAAGCATCCAGTTTACTCTTGAAGGTGTTCAATGTAGGTGCTTGAACCACCTCTGATGGCAGGCTATTCCAGACCTTGGGGGCTCGGACAGTAAAGAAATTCTTCCTTATGTCCAGCCTGAAACGGTCTTGCAGTAGCTTACAACCGTTCAACCTCATCATCTCTTGGGGCACTTTAGTAAACAGATGTTCCCCCAGATACTGATGGTCACCCCTGATAAACTTATAGGTGGCCATCAGATCACCCCTGAGCTGCACTTTTCCAGGCTAAAGAGCCCCATGGCTCTCAGCCTGTCGTCGTAAGGTCTGTTTGCCTGACCTCTGATCATGCGCGTGGCTCTTCTCTGGACTCTCTCAAGCTTCTCCACATCCTTTTTGAATTGTGGGGCCCAAAACTGGACGCAGTACTCCAGCTGCGGCCTCACCAAGGCCGAGTACAAGGGGAGAATGATGTCCGGAGATTTGCTTGAAAAGCATCTATGGATGCAAGCCAGCGTTTTGCTCGCTTTACTAGCCGCAGCATTGCACTGCAGGCTCATGTTCATCTTGTGGTCCACGATGACCCCCAAGTCTCTTTCTTCCATAGTGCTAGCCAACATAGCACTGCCGAGCCTATAAGGATGCTGCGGGTTTTTCTTCCCAAGGTGGAGAACCTTGCATTTATCGGCGTTGAACACCATCAGGTTCTCATCCGCTCATTTGCTGAGCCTGTCCAGGTCAGCCTGGATCGCCCTCCTGTCTTCAGGTGTGGATGCTTTGCCCCAAAGTTTGGTGTCATCAGCGAACTTGGCCAGTCTGCTTCTGACTCCAATGTCCCCATCATTAGTGAAGATGTTGAACAATATGGGTCCAGGGACAGAGCCTTGGGGGACCCCACTGGTCACAGGGCAACATGACGATTGGCTTCCATCAATTACCACCCTCTGGGTCTGACCACGGAGCCAGTTTCCCAGCCAGTGGATCGTGGCGGACCCAAGGCCACAATTGGTCAGTTTCGCCAAGAGGCGATCATGGGATACCAGATTGAAGGCTTTTTTGAAGTCAAGATATATGACTTCAATCTCTTCTCCCTTGTCCAGGTGATAGGTCACCTGGTCATAGAAGAAAATGAGATCTTAAATATTCTTTAGGATCTGTAAGAAAGTAGAGCTGAAAGGGATCTCATGAAACCATCTAGTCCAGTTTCTGCTCAGGGTATATCATCTCTGATTAAGTCATCTTAGTTAAGTATGTATCGAACCTGATCTTGAAAATCTCCCAGGATAGAGATTCCACAAATTCTCTAGGTAGCTTGCTCAAATGTTTCCAGTTCCTGTAGAACTACTTTTTGGGTTTCAACTTGTTGAGGAGCTCACTATGTAGCCAAGCTAGTTTCTTCTCGCCCTTCCCACTCTTCTGTTGCATTAGGATAAGGTACAGGAGCAATCTTCATCTGACCTCCTTGAAGTACAGCCAGCTCTCCTAATCTCCTTTTCCTTAGACTTGCCTCCCAGGGAATGCCGCCCATCAATTCCCAAGTTTGTTAAAAATCTGCCCCATCTTTCAGCAGTCTGGTTTGTCTGCTACCGCTGCCCTTCCTTTCCTTAGTATCTTGAACTCTCTTGTTGGTGGTCACATAATACACATTCATTAATGCACCATAGTTACAATGCATTAAAGTTCAGTACCAGTAATAACAAGTACTAGCAATGTGCTGTAATTGGTGCTACTGTCTATTAGCACAGACTACCATTTTTCATGTGATGCTAATGAACAGTAGAACTAGTCCAACGGGCATTAAGCATCTTATGTAGACATGCCCACTGTTGCCAAACTTACCTTTTATCTTTACATTCTCAACTATCTTCCTTATCTGTGAGCAGCAGCTCAAAGAGTTTCACCCCTACATGGCCTTTCTGCCACCTGTACCAAAACGTTATCTGCAACACCCTCTTGTTATCCCTCTTCTATGAGAGACTAACAAGTATGAAACAAGGTGTTTTTATCACTTCTTCTCCATATTTATAACCATCTCATGGCAGGAAGGGAAGCATCACTGATTAAAAACACACTAGGATAAGATGCTTCTTGTTGGCTGAGTGAAGTGAGAAGTTGTTGGGGGTGGGGGAGGTTGGTTGGTTTTCTTTCCTTTCTTTTTTGCATTCACCTTGATAACACCTGTCTGTCAGTAACAGCAACTTGAAAATCTCTTCAAGCTGCATTGTTTTGTTGCCCCAAACAATGTCAAACAACAGAACTGGTATGCCCACAGAAGGTGATTAAAACAGGTAAGGAAAATAGTAGCAAAGCGCTGATGTCCCCAGATACCTGTAACTCAGTAGAGAAGTATTACAGACATGCACACCCACCCACCATCCATAACTTCCATTGTGCCAGGGAGTCTGTACATATATTGCCCCTAAAGTGGAATGGACTTTCTGGGAAGTTAGAACAGCCAATGCAACCTTGACCTGGGCTGATATAATTGAGATGTCTCTAGAGCACTGAGAGTACAATAAGACACATACTACAGACCTGAAACCCTGAGTGAGGGGTTGTCCTCCTTTCAGATGATCCCCCCTTGGGCTACAGTTTATAGAAGAAAGAACTGTAAAACATATGCTTTGTACCAGCACTACTGAATCTAGCAGTCTACATTCTACTTCTTTTTCTTCATTACTAAGAAGAATTGTATGAAAACAAGATAGAGATCTGTCTGTCCTCTCCCTTATCTGAGGGGGAAATTCAAGAGAAATAAGATGCCCTCCAATATATGTTGAGTGAAGAAAAACATAACATGAAAGGGCATTCATAACCAATTCCATCTCTCTTATGATACTGTATACGCAAAGCAGACCCTCCCTGACCCCAGTCTTATGTCAGCTTTGAATCCCTTAATGGGATTTTATTGCCCAATATTTAAGAATTCAGATGGTCTTGGGAGGTCCTACTTAGAGAAACCTAAGAGTAAAAAAGATTCAAACATGGTAAATCCCTAGGTTGTGATGGATTTCCGATTGAGTTGCATAATATGCTTTTGGACCAAATATTTCAGGCTCCAGAGCGAACATCTCTTTACCTCCCAAAACGCAGAAGACAGTAATAACTGTTATAACCAAGGCAAGAAAAGATCCTGCAGACGCTGCAATTTATCAGCTCAATTCACTGATAAATTGTAATGCTAAGATTCTTGCCAAAACCCTTGCTTGTAGTTTGGAGCAAGTTATTACTTAAATTAGATGCATAAATCAGTTCAGATTTATTGAAACTAGGCATAGGTCTGACACTAAGCTTAGGCAGCATATTGATATAGTTACAATAGCATATTGCCAGGAGGAATCTTTCAAGCTGTTGATTGGGTGGGCTGGGATGATCACCTAATGGCTTTTAGGAGAATGGGATTTGGTGATCACTTTAGCACAGCACAGTTTAATCCAATTGATAAGACTATCTTAGCTGATCAACAATACCTATATTTTGATTATGTACTCATTAGAGAGAGGAGCAAGACAGGGTTGTGTGAAATTTCACAGGACATTTCATTTAGACTCATTTCACAGCAAAATTGAAATGAAACAAAGGGCATCAAAACAGCCCCGAAATGAAACAAGGCTAGCCGCAATGTTTTGAAAGTCTAAACATTTTGACCATGGCATGGGGGATGGGAAATCAGCCCAGCTGGGCTGACTCCCTGTCCCCAGCTGGATCTAGCAAAACATCGAAACAGCCTTACTGTTTTGATGAAGCAAAATGGAACAGCTGTTTCAAATTGAAATGAAGTTTGATGTGAAACGCTGTTCCATCGAAATCTAGAACCTCAAGGTGAAACAGAACGATGCTGTTCTGCAAAGCACTACTGTGTATTGTCCTCTCTGCTCTTCAACATTGTGCTGAAGTTACTGGCTTGTATAGTCCAGGGTTGTGTAGATTTGTTACATAAGACAAAAAATGGTAGCATGCAGCTAAAATCCTGAATCTCTTCTCTCAACCACAAAGATCACTACTCTAATTCTTCAGAAGCTTGGGAGTTTGTCTGGCTATAAGACTGAACTAGAACAAGTATGAGGCATTCGGATTAGCTAAATACACATACTAAGGCTTGCTTAATCAGTGGGATTGCCAATGGTAACTGATAGTTATTAGAATTCCTATATAGTTTTAATGCCAGAGATTTAAAGTACCTAAAATCAATCTAGAATGGGTGGGCAAAAAATGGCCTGTGGGCTGGATCTGGCCCACGAGGCCATTCTATCCAGCCCGTGGGGCCCCTGAAAAAATTAGAAAATTTAATATTTATCTGCCCTTGGTTCCTGTCATTTTTGACAGGAACCAAGGGCAGTAGGACCCAGGGGAAGCTCCAGAGGGCTCCCACAAAAGCAGGGCCTGCCCAGCCCCGCCTCCCCCAGCTGGGGCTTCTGGCCTGTAACCACATGGCTGCTCTGGCACTGGAACCGCAGGTAAGGGAGAAGGGGGGAAAGGGCAGGGGATGACTCTAGGCAGGGAAGGAGCTGGGGGGGAAAGTGGCCCCGTGCACACCCCATGCCCGATGCCCCATGCTGCAGCTGCTCACAGCCTGCCTGGGGCTGCCTGTGCCTGCTCCGGAGAGCTCCGTGTGGACTGCAAGAGGCTGCAGTGCCGGGTGTCGGGCATGGGGTGGGGAAGGGGCTGCTTTCCCCCCCCCCCACGCTCGGCACCAGCTTGTAACCCAGCCCCACACTGGCTCCAGGGCATTGGAACATTGGTCCCAAGATGGTGACCAGGAGGCGGGGCACCCGTCAAGGAGCAGGGCTACCCATGCGGCCCTCGACAACCTGCCAAAACTGGATGAGTGGCCCTCCGCCAGAAATAATTGCCCGCCCCTAATCTAGAACCTACTCTCACAAAAATCACTAATGACCAAGGTAAATGGGAACTATCCCTTTCAGCCTCGGGGGTGGAGGTTGTGGGAAATAAAACCTGATAAAATGAAAGTGCTGCACAAATTCATGGGCTGAGGAGGTCCTGACACTTAAAAGTAGTCAATGATAGTCCTAATAAACACTTATGGTGAGTGGGGAAATCACCTCTGTATCTCATTTGGGAGACCTGGTTACCTTTGGAACAAGAATTGGTTGATTTGCAAATCTAAGGCAATGGTATAACAACTTGGTAAGGAGCAAGGCAGTGTAGTGAATGTATGTCCTCAAAAATAAAATGCTTGCATCAGTTGTAAAAAGGAATTGTCCTACCTTTTGCCATCTATCCAAACATATCAGAACTTGAGGAGATTTAATCCTTACTATCCACGCAGCCAATCAGATGTGGGCCAATTTAGTAGACCAGCATAACAAATTCTACCCCTCATCTTATGTGGAGACTCACTTTGGCAGAGCCTTTTGCTAAAAATTAGAGACCAAGCTAGGGTGCAAAAGCTACATGGAATGCAGCAAATAAGCGCATCCTTGTTCATAATGCAGGATTAGATCACGCGGACCTAGGAAGGAAGGATGCATCAAAGTGAACCAATTACTCCAGCGGTGGTGCTACCAAGAGGGCTTCATTTCTTCGACCATAGCGCACACTTCAGGGAGAGAGGACTCCTGAGAAGGGATTACATCCACCTCACATGGAGGGATAAGTCCCTGTTGTCAGCCAGCATGGCTGATCTTCTAGGGCTTTAAACTAAGATTGCTGGGGGATGGGAAAAGATTGACTAGAGCATGCCCGGGGACTGACATACAAGAAAGCTATGAAGCCGAGTACACTATGAAATCCACACTTGCAAGAGCTGAGGGAATGGTTCTCCCTCAGCGTGACAAGAAATCAAGGGTCTCAACTGGAGGACTTGGGTGCCTGTACACTAATGCCAGGAGCATGGGGAACAAGCAGGAGGATCTAGCCCTCCTGCTCTCCAGTGGGTATTACGATCTAGTAGGGATTATGAAGACCTGGTGGGACTCCTCACATACTTGGACCATGGTTATAGAGGGCTACACCCTGCACAGAAGGGACCGAGTAGGGAAGAAAGGTGGAGGTGTAGCACTCTATGTGAGGGAGGAGTACACCTCCTTGGAGGCCGACATTGACTCCAAAGATGCAGCTCAAAACCCTCTGGGTCAAACTGCAGCGGGGGCATGGTGAGAGAGACCTAACTGTAGGTGTATACTACAGACCACCAAGTGGGGAGGAGCTCCATGTGGTGTTCTCTCAAGACCTGGCAGAGGCTGTGTGTGCATGGGACATAATCATCATGGACAACTTCAATTATCCAGACATCTCTTGGGAGGAATTCTCGGCTAAGATTTGGAGAGCTTTGAATTGATTCAGACCTTTTTATTGGTCCACTGATTCTATTCGGATTTGGAGATTTCGCCACCAAATCGGCCCGAATCTCCTCCGAATTGAAGCAGTACCCGAAGCTTCACATAGCCCTACTGCACTCTATGGCTTCCACATTTCCCTTTATAGCTGCACCGAGTCTATCAGTTATTACTGACAGAGATTTTAATGAAACTCTCCTTCCCCTCTGGTTTGCTCACAAAGTCCAGAACAAATTTCACCCCCTTAGGCCCAAAAATGTTGCACAAAAAAATTCTTTCAGCTTACACTGCTGAGATCCCCACATCTTCAGGTCCATTCCCTGCAGGCCCCAGGACCTTGCTGGCCTAGTGCTGGGGTGTCTCCATCTCAAAGGCAGCATATCCTGGTTCCAAAGCCAGACCCTTCCTCTCTCCCTGCTGGCTGTCTGAAACCAGCTTTCATCTCTCCCAGCAGGCTAGCACAGGAGGTCCTCATTACAGTTTCTAGGAAGGTGAGTCTGCAGCTTGACCCCAGCTGCACCTCTTCACCTTCCTCTACCAGTTTCTTGTCCCATCTGGCTCAGAAGGTCCTGGTCTTAAAGGGACCTAGTCCTGAGGCTGTGTCCCACAGTCTTTCCCGATTAGCAGGGGTGAAACCCTGTGTTACAGATAGACAGTCTCAGATCCCTAGGCCTCCCTGTACCCAGTTGGGAACCCAGAGTTGCTACCAGCCCAATCCTTAAAACTCAGACTGGGGTTCTCCCAGACTGATACTGGCAATCGGATGATTGTCAACATCAGCCCAAGATAGCCCCAGTTCTGGGACACATGCCATGTGTTTAGTTTAAGATGCAATTTAAACTAGCCACAAAAGATGTAGTAAACATGATGTAGGCTGAACATATGGCATGTTGCAATTTATTACATTAATCATACCATAAATATTATGTCTGTCACAGCCCTAAAGGGTTAATGCAAGTGTAATGATATTTAAAAAAAAAATCAAGCAAAACATTTAATTAAATATTCCCTTCCATCACCATATACATGGTGGAAAGTGGTATAAGAGATTAAGGGATTAACTTTAGACCTCTAGTTGTTTTATTCAACAAACAGTCTACTATGTGATATGTTAAACAGCTTGTAAAATTAGAGCTGCCTGCAGTGATTTATTTTGAGAACAGGGGGTAAAGAAGTCACACTTTGTCATTGTTTTTAATTTTGGTTTTAAGCAAGAACTTTAGAATAACTTTACACATTTCACTTGACTTTAAAACTGATACCTGCATACTGGATGATATACACATAATAAAATGGATGACTCTATCACTTTACCAGTTGCAAGATGTCAAATTATGCTTCATTTGACAAGGAATTAACTTCCCTAAGAAAAAAATCAACATTAACAGCTGATTAATGTGATAAAAATAATAACTGCCTGTTAAGTTCAAAGAAGGTAGAACAGTCTGGTTCTGGTGAATGGATGTCATCTCCCTTTTCAAATGCTGATATTCAGTCAGGTTCTGCCTTTTTGCAGTTATGTGATCTAGAAATCATCATACCTTGCTAGCATATGCAGTGAATTTTACCAGTCAGCCCTTTGCCACTTTTGATCATCAAGTTTAATCAGATCTGTTCTGAGATCCTGGATCTTCTTGCTCTCTAGCAAATATGCAAGAAATCCTTATATTTGGGACAAACTATGACTTTTTTTAAGTCATTGCTACAGCAGTGACCATGGTGGACCACAAGCAGAATGCCAGGCCAAGTGCCACTAAATTGAAAATAATTTATACTGGGCCACAAAAGGGTTAAAGACAACCCCCCCCCCCCCCCCCATGTCTGGCAGTGCTATTGCCACCTGTCCATCCTATGAAGAGTCTGACAAGATTTTGGCAAAAGGCACTAGGATAGAACTTTATATCATCTTGAATACTGTCAGTTGACTAAAGGATGCCAATAAGAGTGATGGATGACTCCTTCTAGAGCCAGATCTACAAGAGTTTTTCACTTCATTGGAGACCAACTGAAACCCCATAGAAACCAACTTGGAAATCCAGGTTTCCATTCCTGTTGTGAACCAGCTTTCTGTCCCAGACAGCATGTATACTAGCTGCAGCACTGCAAGGGAGAATGGTAAGCATCACTGTTTGCCTTGATCATTATTACTGCATGTTGAGATAAATGCCAGTTGTATGTTTTTATTCTGGTGCTGGCCACCAACAATTTGGGCTGATTGTGAATAAGAAGTCCTTTTGAATTCTACTTCCACCAATTTCCATATGCTCAAAATGGTAGCCATGATTGGCCCAAATACCTGCTTCTTTTCGTAGTGCCCTCTCTCCTCATCCTGATCAAGCAAACTGGCTCTGCTGCAGGCTACTGTTTAGTCAGATGCTCCTTCTATTGTAGTATGAATTTTTAAATATTAGTTATTATGCTTAAATGATAATAGTATTGAATTGATAAACCTCTGATTGTATTAGCTTTATTTTTGTCTTTTATGAACAACTAAAACTCCATTTTATGTATGTTCCTTGCTTGACATGAGTAAATGAACTTAGTGTGCCCTGTGTACATGAGTGTCAGTGTGAGAGGGTGAATGGTGAAAGAATGGTAACTATTTGCGTGAAAACAGAAGAAGATTTAACTGATTATGTAAGCAACAAGGCGCCAATGTATGAGTTACCAGACAGTAAACTAATTAAGCTAATTAATGGATGGCTGAAGAACTCATCTGTGATCAGGTGCAAAGAAGATAGTGAGAAAAAAGGAATGTTGCATATCAAGGCAGAGATACCAACTACACG
>NW_005842216.1:832356-854504 GCF_000455745.1 Alligator sinensis
CGCTTCAAGCAGAGATTCCAACTTTACTGGAATGACCTCAAGTTGAGATAACCAGAAGAAGGATAAGAAACAGCCTCTAATTAAAAACTGAGCATGAAAAACCCCAATGTGGAACAAAGACTTGAAATCCCTATAAAAGCGAGATGCAGATGAGCCATGATGGAGAATCTACTCTCTGCAACCTCCTGGAGCACAGGCATGTCTATTCACCCCCATTCCCATCACCCTCAATGAGCCTGGGCTGGCCACCCAGTACTAACATTGAGCAACCTTTGCTGGTAACTATATCATCTTACTGGAGTGGTTTTGTCTGTATGTATGCATGCTTGTGTATGTCTGTTTGATTGACTGGTGTGTCAAAGCTTATGTATCTGCATCATGTAATCAATAAACACAACATTTTGCCTTATCCCCCCTCTATAAGGTCTCGCTCTTGATTTGATTAATTGGCAATTTAAAGTAACACTATGAGGGTGCTCCTGGCTGCCATGCTGGTTGCTCAGCACCTGACTGCACCAGATTAAGAAAAGAATCCCTTAGAAGAACTGTGTCTATTGAAGAGCAAGTCTTGTTTCTCTTATGCAGCATGTGCTGTGTTTTGATTACACAGAGAATTAATCAGAAATTCAGTGCAAATTTATCTTCACAAAGCAAGGCATTTTCTTTTCAGTTGAAATCTCCTGATGGCCGTTTTTTCAGTAAAATCTTATAAAAGGTTTTTTATATCAACACAAATCTTAGCAGGGCTCTCTTAAACAGTCTAGCAATGCAAAACCTCTGTCAATTAAAACTTATTGTGAACCACATTACAATAACATGCAAATTACAAGGCAGAAAGCATCTGAAATTCATTGCAAAACAGCATTACTGACACAGCAAACTTTGAGCAAATCTACAGGCACTATAACATGGAATTTTAGATACAGAAAGTAGTCTCATAGGCTAAGTACAGACAGTCAAAAAGCCTGAGGCTGAATTGATTCAGTCTTTGCAGGTTAGTCTAAAATGCACAGATTACATTGAAACAGAAGGGAAGAGACATTTACCTTTGATTCAGGGAATGCAGCCACATGCCTGCAGTGGCCCAGGCCAGAAGCTGGGGGGCTCTAGAGCAGGCTCTCTGGCTGTGTCCACTTCCTCTTCCTGCTGCCCCCAAGGTCTCTGGGATAATTAGTTCACAATTACAGCAGCAGGACTCTGCAGGGTTGCTTATCACTTCCTCTTCCTGCTTCTAGCTTCCTCTGGGATCTGTAGTCCACAATCGCAGCCTGCAATAAATTTGACAGGGGGAAGGGATGTTTAGCCCCCTCCCTGGCCCCAGACCCCTGCCAGGGATTGCCTGGGGGACAGTCCCCCCCATCCCCCCCTCCCCTGTAAACTAGGCTGTATTCCCAGCTGGGCTTGTCCCCACTGCAACCCATTTTCAGCCAGCCCTCACTGCTCCAGCTAGGGGGCAGCGGGGCAGAGCCAGCCTGCTCTCTACAGGAGGTGTGAACACAGCCCAGCACAGGGCTAGAAAGCATGCTGGGGGACTGTGATTTATTTTGAACTAGGACGGGGACTGGGACAGAAGTTTCATAAACCAGTTTGACCAAAATCAGTTAAGTCTGATACTACATTCAACCACGCTTATCTTAAACCAGTTTCAGCCATTTTGAAACTGGTTTATGTGCGCTGAGCTTCTGTTCTGTTACAGGTTTAAACCAGTTTCTGATCGTTTAAACCAGCTTATGTGCAACTTCTGTCCCTAGCCATAAGGAACTAACTGTGAGAAGTACTTCTGGCTCCACACAACACCAGGAGGCACCACTCTGATGAATAACAGCAGTGTAAATCTTGCTGGACTCCTGCTAATCTTCATAACTAGTGTGGAAGCCAGTCACCTAAGATGGCTCCAGAGACCATTAACTCAGAGTGAACTTGTTACGTAGGCACAGAAGTGAGCGGGAAGTATAAGGAAAGTGGAAAAGTACTGTGATGTGTCAGCATTAAGAATCCATTTCCTGATTGACCATATATGGTACCGTTGTTTGCGCGCACAGGTTGTTTACATTGTTGTATAAAAGTTGGAGCCTGGCCACACCAAGGCAGAGTTGCTTGAGCTTCTCTCACTGCTAGCAGTTAATAAACTGAGTGTTCGGACAAAATTTCAGCGTGACATTTAGTTCCATGACAATTTGGAGGTTCTACCGAGATGTCAACTGTCCAACCCAGCTGCCCGATGTTCGGTGGCCGCCTGGGAAATGCAGACTGCCGGCACTGAGGTGAGGTTGTCCTCCCCTGTCTTCCCTGGGCTGGCTGTTTTGAAGCTGACGGCTGTGCCTGACTATGACATTGAACTTGTTGGTTCAAACTCAGCTCAGGTCAGGTCTGGGTTCTGGAACGGTAGGGGTACGTATGTTTGAGAGACTGTCTTGTGTCTTTCCCCTTATGTCTGGTTCACGGGTAGCCGCCCCAAGTTGGCCACTTACGAGCCAATCTTGAAAGCAAGGGCTCGTGTTCTAGTTTGTGAATTCCTTTTGTGTCTCTGGCACCAGGCATCGCTCTGACGAACCCATTTCCCCTTCCTTTTGTGTCTCTGGTAAATCTCTCCTGGTTTCTGTAATGGGTGGGGGAGGCTCGATTTTGGTCCCCCCCCCCCAAGGGTACCCCAGGTTATTTTATGTATACCCATTATGGAGAAAAGTCTTATAAGTCTTCTGAACAAATGGAATTGGTATACCAGGAATGATCCATCTAAGCAATTTCCCTTGCAAGGTACTTTTGATATGAACAAAATTGTTCAGCTTCGAGGAGCATTGGAGGCCAGAGGGAGAAAGACCCCTGACACCCAATGGTCAGTGTTCTTTGATTGGTATAGTGAAGCTTCTAAAGTGACACAGAGTCCAAATTGGCCTCATTATGAGACTCTAATAAGAAATTAGAAGATAAATATAAAAAATCTAAAGGCTCATCACCAAGTGCGCCACCACATGATTCTGGCCTGATGCCCCCAATTGAGGGTCCTGAAGAGGATGAAAGGGGTCCTTTAGAAATTTCCGAAGATGAGGATGAGGAAATTTTGATGGCCCTGAGAAGGCGTAGCCAAAAGCGCCCGCCAAAACCCAAGCTGGCCTCTGCATCCTCTCCAGTGGCTAACCACACTAGACAAAAGGCCCAAACCCCCCTGAAATCCCAAATATGGATCCAGATGACCTACTTGTACAAGATACAAGCCCCTTTAAGGTTTTCCCAGGACTTGAAGGGAACCCAAGCCTGCTCTATAAACCATGGACTAGGTCAGAACTCTACTCCATTGCTAAGGACTTTCCAAAAATAACCCAAAATCCCCACAAATTCCAGGAAGAGTTCAAATTGCTGTGCGAAACATATCAACCCTTGGAGGCAGACTTATTACAGCTCTGCCATCTTATTTGCACTCCGGCTCAATTGGACAAATGGTTAAAAGAAGCGGAATGGGATAAAAAGTGTGAAATGGAAAATGGCTGTCCTACAGCTCGTTAAGCAGAACAATGCTGCCGACTTTGCAGGAAAATGTCGGAGGCCATCCCGCAAGCCTTCCCAAAAAAGACCAATTGGTCCATTATTCGGGCTTGCAAACAAAAAGAGGAAGAAAGAGTCGGAGATTATAGCGCTAGACTGGCACTTGTTTTTAATCAACATTCAGGCATTAATGAACCAGATGATAATGCCTCTGGAGCTTTGGCAGCTTGTTTTGTAGATGGATTACTGCCGCCCATAGGCAACTTGCTGAAGAGAATCTGTGTCGGATGGGAAATGGAAAACTTGGACAAGTTGCAGAGTGTGGTGGAACACTGTAAGCGATCTCTAAAAGAGAAAGTTGAAGAACAACATAACAAATCGTTAGCTCTTCAGATTCAGCAATTTCAGGGCCCTCCATGAGGGCAGGGACGCGGTGGAGGACGGAGAGGCAGAAGAAGAGGAATGGGCATGAATCAGGTAGACAGACAGAATCGTCATTATTGTAAGCAACCAGGGCATTGGAAAAATGGATGTCCCAATTGCCCAACACCTGCCCAGTTTCCAACACAATGATGGGCCATTGGGGAACGGGACCAGGCAGAAGACCATTCTCTCCTTGCACCCCTTGTCCCCCTAACAAAAAAGGGAGAAATCTCTCTTTTGGTCGATGGCAAAGTGGCCCCCTTTTTGGTTGATACTGGGGCCTCTGTATCGGCAATACAATCCCTTGACTGGACAGGTAGTTCAAGCAGTAGGAATCTTTAATGAGCTCGTTCCCCATCCAGTAACTGAGCCCTTAACTGTGTCCATAGGACCCGTATCAGCAGAACATGCTTTTTTACTTAGTTCCACTTCCCCTGTAAATCTTTTGGGAAGGGATTTACTTTGTAAACTTGGTTGCTCTACTTTTTGCACTCCCAAGGGTATCTATTTAGAACTCCCAGAAACAAACGGGTCATCTCCTCAGGCTGTACAGGAATTACTGGACATACCTTTAGCAGAATACATGCCCGTCCTTGCAAACCTCACAATGGAAGAAGAAACCCTGTTCGATCAAGTTAATCCTTCTTTATGGTCTGCCTCACCCACAGAGGTAGGGGACCTAAATACAGAATTGGTTAAAGTTATTATTGATCCTACTAAACTTCTTCCGAGAGTGACACAATATCCTTTGAATCCAGAGGCTGAACAAGGTATAGCCTCGATCATTCAATCTTTATTGCAACAGGGAGTCATCTCACCATGTACTAGTCCTTGTAACACCCCAATCCTCCCAGTAAGGAAAGCAGATGGGAAAACCTACAGGTTTGTCCAGGACCTGCGAGCAATTAACTCTATTGTCATCCCAAAGTTTCCTGTTGTACCTAATCCGGCTACCATCTTAGCTTGTATACCCCCTACGGCCACCTATTTTACTGTAGTTGATTTGTGCAGTGCGTTTTTCATAGTACCACTGCACCCCGATACTCGATATCTTTTTGCTTTTACATATAAAGGGCAACAATATACGTGGAACGCTCTTCTGAAAGCCCATCTTACTTCTCCCAAGCTTTGCAGAAAGACCTTTCAGACATCACTTTCCCCAATGGGTCAGTTCCAGTTCAATATGTGGATGATCTTTTGCTGTGTTCCCTTACCAAACCAGCTTGTCAAACTGACTCTTTGATTTTTCTGAATGCACTGGCGAATAAAGGCCCTCAAGCCTCAAAGGCTAAATTGCAATTCTGTCAACCTCAGGTCCAGTATTTGGGTCACGAGTTATCTGCAGGAAAGCGACTCCTTTGTCCTACCCTAGGCCCACCACCCAAAAGCAGCTGTGCGGATTTTTAGGAGCAGCAGGTTACTGTCATCAATGGATACCCAACTTTGCACAAATGGCTAAACCCTTACAAAACATCACTAAGAAGGACATTTCTGACCCCATTCCGTGGCCCCCTGAGGCTGATGATGCTTTTGTTTCCCTGAAACGCAAGCTTTCTTCTGCCCCTGTGCTAGGATTGCCAGATTATTCTAAGCTCTTCACTCTTTTTAGCCATGAAAAGGAGGGTTGCGCTTTAGGGGTTCTTACACAAGAACACAACGGAAAACAATGCCTGATCGCCTATTTCAGTACCTGGTTGGATACGGTTACCCAAGCATTCCCACCCTGCTTACGAGCAGTAGCCGCAGTGGCTAAACTGGTTCAACAGTCTGGAAATCTTGTATTACAAAGTCCTTTAAAACTAATGTTCCTCACTCTGTTACTGCAATCTAAGACCCAACATCTTTCAAATGCCCGCCTCAGCAAATATGAGATTTTGCTTCTTTCCGCGGCTCACATTTCAGTACACCGCTGCAGCCTTTTAAATCCTGCAACTCTCTTACCTCTCCCCACAGAAGGGGAGCCCCACAATTGCCTGGAGTTAGTCTCCTCACTAACGACACCTCAACCAGACTTAACAGATATCCCGTTACAAAATCCTGACCTTGCTCTTTTTACAGATGGCTCATGTTATAGGACTGATAATGGGGGCTTAGTTGAAGGGTATGCTATTGTTACTCTCCACGAAACTCTTGAATCAGCACCTCTTCCAGAGGTTAAATCTGCTCAAGTGGCTGAACTGGTTGCTCTCACTCGTGCTTGTTTCTTATCAGAAGGAAAGTCTGCCACGATATATACAGACTCTAGATATGCCTTCGGTGTTGTTCATGACTTCGGACAAATACGGAAAGAGCGAGGATTTTTAACTTCTACGGGTCTTCCCATAAAAAAATGGTCCTTACATTGCCATGCTCTTACAGGCCCTTCTACTACCATCACGACTGGCTATCATAAAATGTGAAGGTCACTCTGCAGCTAATACTGAGAGAGCTCACGGAAATCATCTTGCTGATGAAATTGCAAAAGCTGCTGCTGGGTCACCACCATCTGCAGATGCCACCTTATTCTCCCTGCAACCCGTGCCTTTGCCAACCCTTGTGGAACTGGCACTTCTTCAAGATCAGGCTCCAAAACCTGAAAAGGCCAAGTGGGTTGCAGATGGGTGTATTTTACATTCAGACGGTTTGCGGCGCTCCCAAGACGGCCGCTTGGTCGCCCCAAAAGCTTTGCACCATTCCCTTGCCTATGTGCTTCATGGGCCTTTGCATGTGGGAAAGGAGGGAATGGAAAGAACTCTGGCTCAAAATTGGTATGCCCAAAATTTCGGCCCAACAGCAGCTTCTCTCTGTGCTGCCTGTCCCACCTGTCAAGCACATGATGTTGGTAAAACTGTAAAGGTGGAACAGGGATACAGGGGTTTACCTGAGGGACCATTCCAACATCTGCAAATGGACTTTATACGGATGCCAAAATGTTCTGGGTTTGAATATGTTTTAGTTATTGTATGTCTCTCTTCTGGATGGATTGAAGCATTCCCCTGTAAAAGAGCAGATTCTTTAACTGCTGCAAAAATGCTCCTTAACAACATTATCCCCACCTGGGGAATACCTGCCACCTTATCCAGTGATAGAGGTACCCATTTTACGGGTAAAATAGTTCAGCATATGTCCAAATTTTTTAACATTTCACAGCATATTCATTGCCTCTATTATCCCCAAAGTGCGGGAGTGGTAGAAAGAAAGAACGGCATTTTGAAAAATAAATTGGCAAAATTGTGTCAGGAAACAGGACTAAATTGGGTGACCGCACTGCCATTAGCTCTCATGTTTATGAGAGCCACCCTGTCCAGGAGATGCAGGCTGAGCCCTTATGAAATAATCACTGGCAGGCCAATGAGGTTGCTATCCACTCCCACCCCTGTTCCAGATTTAAATTTAACCCACAGTTATATGCAAAAGTATTGTCAAGCTCTAATGCGTACTGTTAGTTATTTTCATTCTCGGGTTAAGGATGCTGTCCCAGGGGAGCTGGGGTTACAGAAAGACCCCAGGCCAAAGTGAAAGAAAGCCCCCACTTACCTCCTGCAGGGTCTGAAAGGCATGGGGAGACGCGCGTAGCAAAACCACCCATGCGGTTCATCAGCCGCACTTATATTCAGCTGGGGCTGGGTGACATCAGCTGGAGACGCCACCCGGCAGAGATAAAAAGCTGCCCCAAGGGCGCAGGAGGGTGGCAGGTGAGTGGAGGCTCAAGGGGAAAGTCCACACCCCGAGCGGTACAGCTGCTGTGTCGGGCAGTGCAGGAAGCTGGGGGGCGGAGCCTGGGGAGGCACCAACAGTGAAGCCGGCAGCAGAGCCGACAGCAAAGCCGGCGGAGGCGCCGGCAGCGGAGCCGGCAGAGGCACCGGCAGCGGAGCCGGTGGCGGAGCCAGTAGAGGAGCCGGTAGAGGCACCGGCAGCAGCACTGGCAGCAAGGCCAGCAGAGGCAGTGAAGCCGGTTACAGGACCGGAGAAGGCATCGACTGGCGAGCCGGCAGGGAAGCCCTGGAGAGGAGGTAACAAGGGTGTGGCCGACGGGGACCCCAACGGGGATCGCCACGGGGTGCAGCAGAAGACCCCAAGCAGGGATGGATCAAGCGGCAGACGGGCCCCACTACATCCCAAGGATAATCGACCAAAGGATAATTGACCAGGACTCCATTCCCGAGTGGAGCAAGCAACTGGGGCTGGGGCACCTAGGCACAGGGGAACCATAGGGCCCATAGGTTAAGGGCACTCTTTGTGGCGTCCTGGCCCACTGGCCGCATCGCTTCGGCTGTCACGGTGGTGGGGATTGCATGCTACGTCACAGGGTGGTTGGGATAGGGCACTAGGGATACGGGTTAGTCGGATCCAGGTCCGAGGGCCTCAAAGTCTTCATGTTGAGCCGTGACCTGGGGGCACTGAGACTCATGGCTGGAGGGCCACAGGAAGAAGCCGGGTGGAGCCAGGGATGCCAAAGGGCCAGAAGACCTGCGACCCAAGGTGGTGAGTGGCTGGGGTGTAGGGGAGGTCAAAGCCCCATGAGTGCCTGCCGAGAGGTGTGATGACCCTGGAGGCTGCCTCGAAGGGGAACCCCTCCACTGAGGTAACATTCAAAGTCATGGCAGGAAAGTTAAGGGGATCCCCTGATGTCAGCCGGGGTAGTCTTTGGGGTCCACTCGCAAGCCCAGGACAGGCTCGATCAATAGTCCGGGCTAAGGCCACACGAGAGCGCCTGGTAGAGCAGAGGCGGGCACAGATACGTATCCCGCGACCCCAGTAAAAGAACAGTGCCACGATCTTGAGGTTGGAGACTGGGTATACGTTAAACATCACCAGAGAAAGACTGCCCTTGAACCCCGATGGAAAGGACCCTATCAAGTTCTCCTTACATCCTACACAGCAGTGAAGCTCACCGGTGTTGACGCGTGGATTCACGTCTCCCAGTGCAAGGAGGTCCCTGCCCCTGGACTAGAAGAGGAGCATCGCAGGGAAAGTACCAGCAATCTTTCCCCAGAAGAAGATGGCCAATGGTGTGCTTCTCATTTAAAGGGTTTAAAATTGAAACTTGTTAAGATCAAGCCCTTAAGAGTCAGTCCCAACCCTTAAAAGAAACTGGAAACTTTTTCCAAAAGTGGGAACGAGACAGGGTTACTTCACTACCTAAAGACCTCTTCATACAACCCTTCCATTTTTTTTGGTGCAGCTGGTTATCAAAACCTACTGTGGTTGCCCGTTACCTCACCATGAAACCAGTTAATATTCTCATTGTATTTCTCTGTGCTGCATTTGTCCCCAGCCGAGTTCAGGTAGTACAAATTTGTACCCAAATGCCGGAAGTTAACAATACCCACATTACCATGGTAAAAAGTCTGAAAATCAGCCTCAACCTCAGTAACTGCTGGCTGTGTAGCCATATTCCCCTATACCTTGAGCAAGGATTACCACTAATAAGGGTATCATGGACAGCAGGAGATTGGTGCTGGGAAATGAGAGGTTATGATTTAAACATCAGTGGGTGCGAGAAATACCCGGACACTATCATGGCTGGGCAACCCTTTAAACCAGCAATGCCACAGCACTTTAGTGGTTGGGCGCAGCCTCCCAGTCTGGCACTGAGCTATACCACAGGAGGATATATCTGCCACAGGAATAATGACGGAAATATTTTTATGGGCTCCAGCCAGTGTAATCATACCCTGGATGTCACTGCAGATGGAATATTTCACTATTTTGCCCCAGAGACATGCAATATGTCATTAGCCTGCATAGTGTTTGGGGGCAGCTACTTTATCTGTGGGGAAAAAAGCCTACAAATGGCTCCCTCCCAACTGGAAAGGTAGTTGTTATATTGGAATTATTATTCCAGGTATCAGGGTGCAACCCAGGTTGGGGGGACGGGTAAGAAACAAAAGGACCATTCGCATCTCTGTGCCAACATCCCTTCCATACATAAATGATGTCCAAGGGACTTTTGGGTCCACCTTTCCATGCTATGGAGCTGCCAAGGCCATGCAGGGAGTTAATGCCTTAAGTAAAAGCTTTGAAGATTTGCCAATGAAACTATAGGTGTCAGGGTGCAACCCAGGTTGGGGGGACGGGTAAGAAACAAAAGGACCATTCGCATCTCTGTGCCAACATCCCTTCCATACATAAATGATGTCCAAGGGACTTTTGGGTCCACCTTTCCATGCTATGGAGCTGCCAAGGCCATGCAGGGAGTTAATGCCTTAAGTAAAAGCTTTGAAGATTTGCCAATGAAACTATAGGTGCTTTAAAGGACATACATTTAGAAGTATATGTCACCAGACTAGTAGCAATGCAAAATCGAATGGCTTTAGATATTATACTTGCATGCAAGGGTGGAACCTGTGCATTAGTAGGGAATGAATGTTGTACCTATATATCAGACAAATCCCAAGAGATCAATGAGCACATCCAGTCAATGGAGAAGGCTTTGGCTGAATTTGAAGAAGGAAAAGATCCACCTGCTAGTCTGTCCTTTTGGGGATGGCTCCCAAATGTCAACCTGGTGGATAAGGGAAATGCTCAAGTACCTTATAATAGGAGTATTCATACTCATTGTCGGATTTGTCTGTGTTCAAATGATTATATGTTGTTGTAAACTATGTAAAACCACTGCAACTAGATAAGTACGCACCACTGGAATCCAGTTGATGATAATGAAGGAGATTGAGAAGAAACAAGAAAGAGAAGAAGAGATAAAAAAATCTTATGGCTATTAGAATGTATTAAGTTAATGGTAGCATTTTGGGTTGGCCTGAGCGTAGCTTGGCCAAAAGGTGGGATTGTGGAAGTCAGTCACCTAAGATGGCTCCGGAGACCATTAACTCTGAGTGAACTTGTTATGTAGGCACAGAAGTGAGCAGGAAGTATAAGGAAAGTGGAAAAGTACTGTGATGTGTCAGCATAAAGAATCCATTTCCTGATTGACCATATATGGTACCGTTGTTTGTGCACGCAGGTTGTTTACATTGTTGTATAAAAGTTGGAGCCTGGCCACACCAAGGCAGAGTTGCTTGAGCTTCTCTCACTGCTAGCAGTTAATAAACTGAGTGTTCGGACGAAATTTCAGTGTGGCATTTAGTTTCATGACACTAGATACTTGCGTTCTTTGCTGTTTTATCATAGAGATCAGGGACACATCTTCTAAAGTTGAATTTACCCATAGAAGAACAGATGCAATCACTAGCCCAGCCTTGTAAGGTCTCCTGGGCCCTCCCTAGCTATCTTCTAGTGATAAATAGGTACCTGGACCCAGGCCTCTAGCCGAATAGAGATCCCCAGTAACAAATGAAATGCATCCCAGCTGGAATGCAGCCCGTAACTGGCTAGAAGGACCTTGTGTGCGCCAGGGATTGGGGGCTTGCAATGAGAGCAGTATGCTTCTGGGATCTGCAAAGCCTCTTGATATGCTAGCAAGATAGTCATGCTCACAACAACCAGACTGGGTTCAAAAAATTCAGCTTGTGGGAGTTTGTTGGAACAGACTTTTAACTTATTTGTAACGATCAGGCAAAATCTGTTCCTGGCGCAGGATTAAGTGGGCTCCAAATTTTTGCAAGTGGGAATGGAAGAAACATAAAAAATAACAAAATAAATAAACTCCAGAATAACAACAAAAAACCCCACAGAAGCAGAATTAAAAATTGGTTGTATCATGCAAAACCATATGAAAAAAGAAAAGCTGAAAGAAGCCTGGTCTCCAGGTTCTCCTAAGCTTTGGAACAGGCTTTAGAGAAGCCATTTTGAAATTGTGTGGTAGGAAAAAAAAGTCTTGCTACTATGGAAACTGAACAATGAACAATAACCATGTATTGCTTTTCTCATCTTTTTGGGTTGGCACTTGCAACTTCTAGGTCCTTATGGACAGTGGCATTAATCATTGTCTACCATCTGGTGAACTTGGGAATACAGATGATTATGACCAGGGATCCTGGTTTTCTCTGTTTAAAGATTATACATTCTCTGATTAAACCCCCCAAAATCTGCTATTAAAATGAAATGCTACTATATATAGGTATCAGTTGGACACAATGTTTTATTGATATATTTACAATTATAAATCAGTTTGGAAGTCTACCTGTACCTCAATCACTACAGTAAAATACATCCTAAATACCTATAAATTTTGGTGTTTGCTTTTTAGGTTTTGTATCTTGGAAAACCAGAGCTCTCCCTGCCCCCTTCTCTCACCAGGACATGGGTCCAGCTGCAGCTATCCCCCCCACTGCTTTGTGGCGCTGAGCAGCCCTAATATGCTGGTGCCCTGCCCATGCCTTTTCCCTTCACTCCTGACCCACAGCCTCCCAGCCCTGCTGCCCCCACCCCATCGGCCCTGTTGGAGGGGGCCTCCAGCTGCAAGGGCTACAGGGCCAGGGACCTAGGTCTCCAGCCCCCTACAGCAGCACCTGAGCCCCAGCTGCCACTCACACAAGGAGGCAGCTGCTGCAGCCTGAGCGTGGAGTGGAGCCTGGAGCCTGGCTGCCCTTCTCCCATAGGCAGCACACTCAGAGTGGAGCCCAGGGGGAGGGGAGGGGAGGGGTGGGCTGGGCTGCCGGCTCAGGTCTCCCCACCATGCTGTCCTCCACCCAGGGCCTCTACAGCCCAGTGGGCAGGACCTGGCATAGCAGGGCAGAGCGGGGCTGGAAAGCTTGGTGCCACTGCCACAAGCCCCATGTTACCACAGGGAGGTGCTCTCTGCCTGCCTGCCAGCAGCAAGGGGCACAACTCTATCCCACCACCCCTGCTGCTGCTGGATGGACAGGGGGCACCTTGCAGCATGGGGCTCATGGCAGTGGCACCGAGCTTCTCTGCCCTACTCTGCCCTGGTCTGCCATGCTGGGTCCTGCCTGCTAGGCCGCAGAGGGTAGCAGGGCAGGGATCCCTGAGTCTGCAGCGAGCAGTCGCATCCACCCCCACCTTCCCCCATGGGCTCCACTCTGCATGTGCTGCCTGTGGGAGAGGGGGAGCAGCTGCCACCTTCCATGAATGGCAGCCAGGTCTCAAGAGTGGCAGCTGGGGCTCAGGAGCTGCTACAGGGGGTGGGGGCTGTGGAGCTGGGTCCTTGTGGGGCCAGGTCCTATCTGCTGGGCCATGGAGGCCCTGAGAGGAGGACAGCAAGGTGGGGAGTCCAAGCCCACAGCAAGCAGCCTGCTCCCACCCCACACAGAAATCTGGGGGGCATTTGCCCCCCCATATTTCCTCTGGGAACGCACACAGTGGCGGGGAGCCAGCCCCCACTTGCCTCCCAGATGAGCCATCCGTGGCCCCATCCTGCTCCTCGCCTGGGCCCTGCGGCCATGCATTCCAGCCCTGGCCCCAAGCCCCACGCACTTCCTGGGCTGGGGAGCAGCCCAACTCTGTCCCTCACTATGGGGGGGCCTCAATCCTGCAGGAACTCTGCCAGCCTGCAAGGGGAAACCTGCCTTAACCTGCATTTTTCTCCTTTAAAGGTGAAAATCTGAGTTTTTCTTCTTAAAATGAAAAAAATCCATGTTTTACCACGTTTTTCTGTTGTGAATGGAAAACCTGAATCCCGGATTATGACTGAAGAAGAGACATTTGGGGAGCTTATTGAAGCCTCTTTAAGCCATGACAGTGCATTTCAGGATTCGTAGCTGTTTCTGAAACAGAAGGGCTCCCAGATAATTTGTTCCTGGGGGTTTATGCTTAGGAAAAGCCATCTTACATCTTGCTCATGCTGTCATGAAAGTCTCTGAGCCTCTGCCTCCCAGCCAGCTCTACCTGTTGTTCCTACAATTGCTTAAAGAGAACAAAGTACAGTTACTGTTCAAGGCACATTTTGCTCAGCTTTCCTCAAACCTTTCATTTTGAACTGGCCAACACCCTTTCACAGTTGTCCAAAGGCAGACTGCAGTGTCATTGTGCAGGTACTAAGGCCCCTCTACATATTACAGGTATCGTGCAGTTACCTGGTTAATTGTGCAGTTATCTTGAAACCAGCTACACATGCAAAGTGCTTATCACATGACAAAGGGCTCCAACCAGCTTTGAAATTGGACCTTGAAAATGTGTACTAATTTTATAGCTGGTTGCTATTGAGCTTTAATTTGCACATGTAGCAGGGTCTCCCCTGCAGTGGGGAGCTCTGTCAGCTGTGGGATCACAGCTCCAGGGGTGCACATTGTCCAGCAGGGGCTGTGAGTCCTGCAACTGCTGAGGACTCTTAAACCCAGCAGTTCTGGACTCTGGGTCCTGGCAGTACACTGCACCTGCCGGAAAACAGAGTCCCACAGCTGCAGATGTTGGGTCCCTGCAACCATAGGCTGGGGCTACCATCTCCCAGCCCCAGGGGTACATGAAGCCCTTGGAACATGAAGGCAGCTGCTGCTGCTGCTGCACTCCCTGAATGGGGAAATTGCTACAGTAGCAGCAATCCATCAATCCTGAGGGTTTCATACACCTTCGGGGCAGGGAGGTTGCCACAGCAGCGATATCCCAGCGACCAGGAGTAGGTGGGGTACCCCTACAGCTGGGAGCCCCTCAGGGGCCATAAGGCAGGATGGGATCTAATGCACAGTCCCACTTCCTGCCATGCAAGTGTAGCATGGCAGAAGGCACGATTGTGTGAATTATGCTTCAGATCCCAATGCACCTTTGCCAGCACATGTAGAGGGGGCCAAGGCAATACAGGTCTTTTCCACAATTCAGATGTTCAATAAAAAGTTTCGGTGTCCTGGTTGTGGAAGATGATAAACATCTCCCAAGAGAAGAACAGGCATGCTGGCACCATTAACATCTACATTGTTAAATGTACTGACATATTACCCTTTTTAATGGGGAAAACAGGTGGGAGTTCCTGAAAAGTCTAGCCTGACAGGCTTTTCCAGGTCATCCTGCAATAATTCTAGTGAACTTACTGTGGTGGCTGACCAAGTTTGGAGCATGGCAGAGAATTCCTTGTTCTAAGCTTGGTGAAATGGGAAAAATAATGAGGATTGGCAAGCATTACAGCACATGGTCCCAATTTATTTTAATGGCAGGGGACATCTATCACATGACTGATTTATCTATTCTGAACTGATCAGCAATTAGGGGTTGCTAGCTGGTGACAACTACGTACTTCTGAACAGATATAAGGAGTCTTGTTGGCATGCTAAAACTCTACAAAGATTTCCAGGACAGTGTTCCTTCCACAGCCACTTTAGGTCATCCTGGGCAGAAGTGCCACAAACTCATTCAGTGTCCAGGGTGAGGTGGGTGGGGATGCAGACCACTGAAATGGGGGTGGGATTTGAGAAGGGAAGTCTTGCCTGCCTGGGCTCTCTGCACAGTGAGGACAGCTGATACTGCTGCTGCTTCTGCTGCTCTAAAAGTGTCAGCTGTAGAGGCAGCATGCAGCAGCTCTATGACTTGGGCTCCAGAGAAGCTGACTCTGGTGCCCTGTTCACTCCCCTTTCCCTGCTGGCCCCAGATATGCTATTGGATGTAAGGCTGTGCCTGCTGGTACAAAAACTCCCCAGGGGGAGAAACGCCATTCTGCTTGCCCCACTTGCCCCCTTGATACACTGCTGGGTGAGGGGATGCACTATCTGGTATTGATGGCCAGGCAGCATAGGCTACCCCTGCCATGACAAAGACTCCCAGGAAAAGGAGGGGGATTCTGGTGTCCTCTCATAGTTGGCACTCAGGGTTGGTGCCCTGCTCAGCCCTCCTCCACTCCCACCCCAACAGTTACACTACCGATATCAGGTCTGAAGCACAATCTTCTATCACCCATCAATGTTTGTTTTGCAATCTCATAAATTGCAAACTGTGTGAAAGTGTTCTAGGAAAAGTTCCTCCTGAAGCAATTTCTCTGTTTGGCCATCATTCTGCTCACTCATCTGCTTACTCCTTCTCCCAGTCCAGCTTCAGGTGGGAGGAGGAAAGCTGCAGTTGTTGTTCCAAAAAGCACAGGCAAGACTGCTCAATAGCATGGCATGAAACTTACAAAACTGCATCCATACAGCAATGCCTTGTCATGCACAACTGCACAAGCTGCTCCATATCCAACTACCAATACCATGGCATGACTTACTGCGGCATTCAAAATCATCTCTTAGGGCTCTTAAAATGATGTCAGGCCCCTGAAAGGAAGCAGATCATGGGATGGGAAAAGGCCAAGTGTAGGGTTTTTAAATTGATCCTCCACTATATACATATTCCAGTTACCGTCTAATATATATTGCACCAAGCACCACTGGAACAATACTTCAGCAGTAGCCCACCATGCTGAGCATGTACTTTAGAGAAAATCAAGCCCCGCATGGAAGCAATGACTTGTAGTGAAGCAAAGGCAAGTTTATACAATGCACTTACATCCAAGGATTTTATTTTGAACCAATACTCTCAGGTAGACAAGCCCCAGTCCTAGGCTGTCCAGAACTAGGTATTACCCAGGGAAGCATCCACCATCCCTACTGCTGAACATGGGTAGCCATAAGTTAAAGATATAAGGGGCCAAGAGGAGAATAAGCAAGAGAGAATGACTTTGAGATGGGCACTGCCCTGGAAACGAGGATGACCAGACTTCCAGGCCAGGCCCTAGCCCTTGCCTTCAATAGCTTTTCTGCACCTTTCATGCATGTTGGATACAACAGACAGATAACAGTAGGATAGTTTCTGCTCCATTGCCAGAAAGGGCGAGAACCCAGG
This sequence comes from Alligator sinensis, assembly GCF_000455745.1. NCBI lineage: Eukaryota > Metazoa > Chordata > Crocodylia > Alligatoridae > Alligator > Alligator sinensis. Next base: position 848,902 of record NW_005842216.1, read on the forward strand.
TCCTCCTCCCTTCCAGGGCAGTGCTTGTTCATTTTATTCTCTTTTCTTTTCTCCTTTATCCCTGTTATACCCCAACAAACTTAGGTTACTGGGCACTAGAAATCTTTTTTTTAGCTGCCAGTATTTAGATTATATTCTTTGATAACCTAAGGTACATAGCTGATGTACCCTTGTAGTTTTATGCCTCTTTGATACAAAGTATAGAAACAGCACCTGTGAATCTATTGAAAATCCAGAAGGGAAAAAGACGTTTGCTATGGGGTTTTTGTATTATTCAGTATTAAAGAAGACAGTAAAAGGCCATGTTTTATCAAAGATCACTGTATGTTCTTCAGAGAATCAAAGAAAAACTGTATTGTTGCAAAATAGGAAGCTATTGTGATGTTTGTATAGCTACAATCCATTTAAAAACCATTTTTATTCCTCAAACCTCAGGAAATGTGAGAACTCTGTCAGAGTGTTTTTATTCCAGTTCTGGGATCTTTGGGTCAGCACCAGAGATAATGCCAAAACAAAGTTTTCTCTAAAACTAATGTAAAATTAAAAAAAAAAAAAAGAACAAACATTGACACACTAGAGAGAAGAAGAAGAATATATATGGGGAAAGTAGCAGCACAATAAACCATTTAGTGTTTTAAATAAAATGTATGGAAGATAAATAAGGTATTTGGCCTGTTATAAGATTTAATTAAATATGCAAAGAACTTTGGTATCACTAGATGAAAAGTGATATGTAAGTGTACAACATAGCCATCTATAAAAAGATGCTTAGCCTTCAGAGGGGCTGAAGCTCAGTGGTAGGATGTTTGTGGTTAATAACCTGCCTGGCTGGAAGAGAGATGCAACTGATGACTAGTAAAAGCCCCAGGAAAAGAGTGCAAAAGGGAGAGGAGGCTGTGGTGCTGAAGGAAAAGCACAGAACCTGGGGTGCCCCTCTTAAGGTCTGGAGAAAGACAGCAGGTTTGGGGATTTTGTTTTGTTTTGTTTGCTGCAGGGACAAGGTTGTCCTATATAAAGCAAACTGACTGGAAACCCTGAACACAGAGTTGCCTGGCCCTGATAAGAGAGCTGGGTGAGTGACATGCTCCATGTTGCTGGCCATTTTTTTTTCTAACTCTACCCTTTCTATTTAGACAACTATGATAACTCTGCTGTACCATCCTGTTAGGCAACTAGTGTTCTCTGGTCAATTGAATGTGGGAGTGAGCCTCTAATTGTTAAAGGAAAAGATCATTTTAACCATAGCATCAGAGATCAGAGCTCACATGCATTTAAGCACCAGCACTCCTAGCTGAGAACAAGTTTTCCCCCTGTGCTAAATCATTCATTTAAATGGTGTACATTTTAAAGCTGTTTTTAAGAGGTAAATTTTTCCTTAATGGAACCCTGGCCCCTGAAGAAGAAAGCAGCCATCTGGTTCTCCATTAGTTATTACCTCTCTTTCTTCAATCTGCTAGTTCCTTTGATTAACTTTGGATCAAAAATTAAGTCAAGAACTGGGTAACAACTAATTGGGCAGCTGATATTAAATGTGTTCTCATTAAAATTATGGGAGATAACCTATTGCTCATGTGCAGATTTTCACTTGAATAGGTTATTTGAAGGAGAACTGCTTAACTGTAGTAATTTAAAATACTATAAATAATAAATAAGGATGTCCTACAACAAAGAACAAAGATTAGACACATTCCTCTTTACAAGGACATTTGTGGGGTGAAGATTAAGGGAGGGAAAACAGCATTTTAGGCTGAAGAACAATGTTGGCACAAGGACAAATGGTTACAAACTGCCTATGGATAGTTGTAGATTGGAAATTAGAAGACTGCAAAGAATCCGAGGAGTGAAGTTTTGGAATGGTCTGTTGAGCCACATGGGCATACAAAAACAGAAATGCTTCAAGATTGAACTAGATTAAATTGATGGTTTGATAGGACAGGGAGTTCTGACTCGTCAGTGTATGTGGAGTCATGTATTTGTAATACCTTCATTGGGGTACAAAAGAAGTTATCTTGTAGTATGGTAAGTATCTGGTAATTCCATGCTTCTGCTGGTCACCAAAAGGAGCCAGGAAGGAATATTTTTTACCTCATGAAAGCTACTGGCTTTTTTTGGAAGGGCAAGAGTGGGGTGTAGGGTTTCACTTTCCTCCAAAGTACTAGGATGTTGGTGGTGAAGGAGTTTGGACTAGGATGCATCAGAACTTTTGCCAGCACTTACCAAAGTAGTACTAAAGTAGTCTCTCAATATAGAGTATTGCTCTTCTAGTCACCAAATACCAATCACTACATTTGGCATCAGAAAGGAATTTTTCTTCAGGTTAGATTGGTGTGGATTATGGAGGGTTTTACCTATGTCTACAGCACAAGACACTGTCCTTTTTCTAGGACTTCCTGATCCTACTTCCTTGTTGTTGCAGTGCAAGGCATTGGCAGTGCCCTGCTCTCCCCACCTTTTCTTATCCTATAAGATGTTATAGGGTGTTGTTGATACTCTGGGTATTGTGCCTTGTAGGTATGTGTAAGGGTTTGAAATAGTGATTTTGGGTATCCCTGGGGGTAACTGATTGCCTCTGAACACGCAAACTGGATTCAGTGGCCCAGATGGACCCTTCTAGTTGTATAATCCTAACTTCTGAATTCATAGTCTTAAATAGGGAAGATATATAGGTATGCCAAATTTTAACCTGTGATGAATTTGTAAAATTGGTATCTAAACTGTTATAAAGAATGAGGAATATTGTTTGTTACACGAGTGTGCAAAACCCCAAATCCCATTGTGGTAGGTATTGTATGAACACATACAAAGACAATTAATTCCTTCTGCAAATACTTAAAATTTAAGACCTTGAATCTACAAACATACCATTTTCAGCGTAAGAACAACTGCTTTCATGTCAGTGAAAATACGTGTGTGCACAGACTTATGCAGCATCAGAATCTTGGTCTCAAAGTCTGCATGGAGCAGCTTGTGGGATCTGAGCAAGTGAGCTAGGAAGGATGAGTGATACAATTAAATATATGAAAAACTTACACACCATTGAGCCACAACTCTGTACTGCATTATTTGTGGATCTCTTTTAGCTGCCTAACCCTGGTGCAAGTTAAAGGGTAAGAGGTGAGGATTGATGAGACCCTTTGACCTTATACCTGTGGAGAATTGCATAGTGGAGCCTGGCACCATCAGGCCCCTTCCCAGTTTCTCTCTTCCTGTGCCCCCACCCACACTTCATCTCAAGGGAGGCAGTTTGGATGCAGGAGGCAGCAGAGCCATTATGACCAGCTTTGAGTGAGGAAAGATGTGCTCTACACAGTGGGAATTCCCCCAAAAGAATGCCTGCTTTAGATTTTCTTTTTTGATGTATAAGTTTAATTAGATGAACACAACCTGGACAGACTGGAGAATGTGGCCCTTGAAACTTTAAAACAATTATAAATGAAACTCTGTTAGCATAGGCTTTAATAATTAGCTCATTTCCTATAGGTTTTGTAAAATAGGTGCATCTTGTGTAGATATTTGAAGAGGGAATAATGGCACTGTTGACAGAACATAACCTATTAGAACTACCGGACATGCTTGCTTTTGCAAAATTGGCATACAGGTTCTTTTCTTTATGCTCAAGCAAATAAACTTTATGCTTTCCCTGTGTATGCGTAAAAAGCTTTATAGAACTTCAAATGGTATGAAAATGCTCAATTAAGAAATCTCAAAATCACTGTTAAATTTACAGAGCTAAAATATTGGATGGTTTGCCAGCAGATGGCATATTATCTTATATATCAGTAAATTGTGCCAATTGAAAAAAACAAAGATGACACAGTAGAAGACTTTTTTTTTCTCATTAGTTTCCTTTATACTTAGCAGCCATAGTACAGGGCTACATTATTATATTTATCAAATGTGATTTTTTTTTTTTTACAGAAATCTCATTAGAATGAAAATTTTCCCCATCTCAGTTGTGAAACAGAATTATATTTATATATAAATGCACTATCAGTGCTTGTACTCGCACTTAAAATCTGAAATTATTGATTTTGTGTATAGGTGGTTGGGAAAGTAAAGCAAGGCAACAATTAGGAAGTCCTCCAAAAGTTCATAAAATAAAATTAGCTGGTAGCTTCACTCCCGTAAGAGAGAACTATCAAATTACAGATCCCTCTTCTTATACTGGCAAGAAAGTCTGTCTATCTTTCAAGAAAAGATTTGATTCATTATCATCCTACTTTCCAATTTAATGCCTGAGATGGCCCAAGTACTTTGGGATAGGCTATTCCATCTTCTAAACATGTACATTAAACAGTGAATTCTTAATGAGAAAGTATTCAGCAATGCAATCAGAAAAACACCATGTAGATTCTGCAGTTGATATAAAACAATTACGTATGTATTCATCCTTTTTAATGTCTTCAAGTATGCTAGATGCTGAATCATTTATGAAAAAAGTTTAAAATACAGACTATTTTAGGAGCTTTGTAACAATTGTTCATTTGAAATCCCACAGAAAATTATGAACTCAGTTCTGTAGCCCTTATAGGGGCAAACCTCTCATTAGACTGAGTTTTACATGGAACAACTGGAGAACTGGATCCGCTTTGAGTTGCATTTCTTTTCTCAACAGCAAGCTGTGACATTTTCAAAAGACAATACAGAATCCCATTTCCTTGCATTTTTCAGATGGGCTCTCTATTTACATATCCAACCAACAAATCTTGGCTTTTCCTAATACTTTAACAGCTAAGGGATTTACTTTCTGAAGAGAAGCAGCATAGCTCTGCCTAGCGTGTTATTGAGAAAAGGCTCCCGTGTACAGCACACGCTTTAAGAGACACTTTAAATAACCTGTCACCCTAGAATTTTTTTGATTCGATATTTAAATCTCCCTCACTTTGACCGTCACATACTTCACACACAATATTTATTGTTTGTTATGAGGGTCAGTTGTATGTTATCCATCACAACAGCAGTCATGAAGCAGTCTTCATAGCATGCCATAGAAAACAGGTGATGCAAAGCGGTCAGTTTGTAATCTACTTCCAAGGCTGTTTTAACAATATTGACAGGATACCATAATTTAAAAATAACATCTCCCCCTCCCCACCAGGTATACTTGCCACTGCATCACTTTTTCCCAGACCTTTATAGGATATTTGCTTTTCTTTTGATCTGTTCAGGTACAACGTGCCTCATTTGAAAGCAATGCGAGGGCTCCTTGTAGGGCTGGTTTCTCGGGGCCCAGGCCGTGAACAGCCTGGGGGCATCGGGGTCCTGGCTCTGCACTGCCATACGGCAGAGGGGCCAGTTCCCCGAGGGTGCTGGTGTGGTGCAAAGACAGACAGACCCAGCAGCACATCCTGGGATGCCTGCTTCTGCTGGACCCGCACCTGGAGGCTGAGGTACAGGTGGCCCCCCCGGGGAGGCCCTGTGATGCCAGGGCCCCTCCAGGCCCTGCGGCAGGCCAGGGCAGTGGGAGACCCCTTCCCTGACACAGGGCCGACCCCACTGCAGGGCCTGCCCTGGGCTCGGAACCGCCCGCGGTCACAGGGCCTCCCCTGGGGCCACCTGCGCCTCGGCCTCTCGGCACGGGCCGCCCCAGGCGCTGTGCGGCG
>NW_005842216.1:854987-863499 GCF_000455745.1 Alligator sinensis
AGACGCTAGCCCAGTCCGGCGTTGCGAAGGAAACACGCATGCGCACGACTGACTCGCATCTGGAGGATCGGGCTGCGCATGCCTGGGGGTGCTCGCGCCGCTTGCGCGCCGAGGAGCGGACCGCGCCTGCGCACTTCGTGCTGTTGGAGTGATTCCTGACTTCCCCGCCCCCTGCCGCTGGAGTGCAAGGAGCTGATTGCGGCGGCTGCGCGTGCGCATAGTTGAGAACGCCGCTCACTGTGGTAGCGCACGCATGCTCAGGGCGCCCCCTGGGTGGAGCGCATGCGCAGCAAGGGGTATTTAAATCTAAGCGGGGTGCTCGTTCCTTGTCTTAGTAGCCTTAGGTTAAGGGGGTAGAGTGGGGGTCAGCTTTCTGACTTCTCGTGGGGCATTAGTAGGTAAACGAGGTTCTGGAGCAGGGTCTTGGACCTGGGTTGGGGTGTGGCTTGGAGTCATCCCTGACCTGCTTTGGCCCTTGTCAGTGTAGCAAAGGGTAGGAGCCCCAGGGTGCAGTAGATACCTGTCCTTTGGGAGCCTGCCTGCCTGGGAAGTGCAGCAGTGACTGCTGCAAAGTCCCTTGGAGCTCAGGCTTTGGGCCATTCAGTATCTGTGCAGGTGCCACAGCTGCTGCCAAAAGCAGGAACTTTCCAGGCAGACCACAGAGCAGGGCAGGAGCCCTGAGTCTCTCTAGAAAGGCCTGTCAGAGCTGTAACTGCTGTCACCCGACACCTGTGGACTGTCACAGCTAGGAACCTGGTGCTGCCTATAATGTATGTTTTGTTACTAGGTATCCCACATAATAGTCAAATCTAGCACCAAAATGAATGATTTCCCAACAGTGGCCTCTTGAAAGGTGTAATACAGTGCTTGGTCTCTTTCAGGCTACAATCAGGTGTGTTCCTCTGTCAGTGTAGACCAGTGGTTCCAAATTTTTTTTTTTTTTTGTACCAGGACCCGTTTGTATGCACTGGCCAGTTCCACCGCAGGATGTTAAGTACCTAGCCTCCTGCCAGCTTGTGAGCAGAAACCTGTGGTTTCTGATATTTTTCTCCTTTAAAGGAGAACATTTGGTGCCAGGGAAATTGTAACTACTTCTTTAAAGGTGAATCTGTGGTTTTTCCACATTTTTCCAAGATCTTTGTGACTCCGTTCATATATTCTTGCAACCTGCTGTTGGGTCGCGATCCACCGGTTGAGAAACGTTGGTGTAGAAGAGTTGCAGCGGTGGAGAGGGGTGTGCACACCAACCTTCATTCTATCCTGCAAGAACCCAAGGAGTGCCGTTGTATTTGACTTAAATCCAAGGTCTTTAGTTTTGTAAAATCTTTTAAGAATTCTCTAACCTTAAGGCTTTTCTACATGGGGAGTTGTGTTGCAACATTGCAAGCTGTACTTGCTTACTTATACCAGTAACATTTTCCTTTTTGAAGGTAAGCCCGAACGTACCCCAGTTCTCTGTTGACATATATATGAAACTTTGCATATGTTGAAGTCTTTCTGGGATGGCAGTCTGAAGATTGTTTTGTCAAGTTTTATTCTTAAGAATATTTTTCTTAGGCTTTGTATATATGTACTTTTAGAACGTTGTGTTACAGCAGATGAATGTCAGTTTAATATTTATTAGTATTTCTAACTGGGGAACTTATTTTCTGATTCTTACAAGTTAGCAGCCTTGAACTGTGGAGATTTTATAGTAGTGGTGCTCAACCCAATCCTCCCAGGGTAGGGAGGGAAGAGGGCATAGCCTACTCCCAACCTGGGGCCTGACCCTAGTCCTGAGGTCAGGTCTAGAGGTAGAGGGCATGGCCTGGCCCTGATCCAACTGTGTGGGGCCTGGGGTTTGGGAATGTAGCACAGGGAAGGGTAGCTGTATTAATGGCCACTGCTTCCATGCCACCAAATTTCCCATGGGCCAAATGCAATGGGTCTAAGGTCCTGCAGGCTGGAGGTTGAGCACCCTGTTTTAGTATCTCATAGTCCTCCTCACTTACAAGCTGTGTTTAATTTTGCTGACCTAAGAAGCAAATACTTCATGCTTTGTATAGAACACAGCCACTAGTTTGAATGGTGATATTTGGTGAGTGAAGTAACCCAGATATCTTACTTGGATCCTTATAAGGGAAGTATCTGCTTGAGTCTTTGTAGTATAAGTACTTAGTTAATCCCACTGGACACAATGGAATAGTTACTACTTAACATTCATTTTGCACAAATATTGGTTGTGTCAAGAACTCTTCAGTATCTTTTGTGGGGAGAGGGTTGTATTTCTTGTGCCTGATAATGAAAACAGTTTAGTCTGCCAAGATAATGTTCTGGCTTTCTTGTAACTGGAGAAGACAAGTTATGGGTAGGGTGACCATATGTCCCGGATTGGATGGGACAGTCTCGAATGTCACAGGTGGTCTCAGCATCTTGGTCACTGGAGAAAATTGATGTAAGTGTCCTGGGTTGGCATGACCTTGCTAGCACATACCTAGCTCCTGACTCAGGAGCCGGGCACATGCTGGCAGTTTCTCACCAGTCCAGAACTTTTGCTTCAGTTTTCTCCAGGGAACCCAGCCAATGGGCTGCAGGGAAGGTCGCTTGTGCAGTAGAGTCCGGGACAGGGGGAAGGAGCCGTGGGGGTTGTGTGTGCACATGCACACCATGCTGTCCTGCCCAGCCCCATTCCTGGGCACCATGAGTGTATGCATGTGTGTGCGCTGCACTGTTCTGCCTGGCCCTGCTCCTGGGAGCTGTGGGATTGGAGGGAAGTGCTGTGTGCATGTTGGTGCCCCCTGGTCCCTCCCCATCCCGGATTTCCCTGCTCTTATTGGGGGACAAAGTCTGTTGGGATTTATTTTGTGTAAACCTGAAATTTGGCTTTATTTTTAAAATATTTTTGTATAACTGACCTGTTTAAGGCAACCCACAGCTATTGGATAGAATAGGATCTAAATATTCTGTGAAATAGGCAGTCATCTGCAAATGCTTCTACTTGAGCTCAATTTTAAGCACATTGTTAGTTCAACTAAATCAGTATTTTCTGGATATCAATATTTCACACACGCATGGAATGAAACATGGTGCACATCTAGATCTAGATCTAGAATTCCAGCTCTGTTGTAGGTTAGTGTGAGACTTGCCTCTTTGGATCCAATAAAGGACAGACTCATGTAAGTTAGAGTGCTGGTGACTTAACTTAGTGTACTACTGCAAATGTAATGTACTCTAGAAGCTGCATCTCTTGCACTAGTGGCAATAAGTTTAAAGGAGCACCATTAAGTAAACTAGAGTGCCATGTTAACTTTTAGGTATTTGAATTTGTGGTTGTCGTGGCTTACTACTGCCTTTTGCTTTATGACCCACTTAAAGAGACTTTATACTGTTGAAGTATGTGTACAGGGTTTGCTTGCCAGTTCTGTGGGTGACTCTTTTTTTTTTTTAATGCTGCATATAGAACAAAAAGCTTGTATGAAAAATGTTTAGTGAAAATTTACAAAGGAAATTAATGAATATAACTAAAGCTCAGGGTTCCAGTGCTGGCAATTTAATTTATTTGTGTGTGTATTAAACTTACTTTTTTAGTTTTGTGGTGTTCTGTGTGTGCCGTAGAGAGGGGAAATTTCCTTCCACTCCCCAACTCTGCATTTGTAAAGAGGAGCAGACGGAATGACTTTCTATATACTGTACTTGTTTTGGGTAGGCAGATTACAATAAATGTGAAAAAATGTTGATTTATAGGCTAACATGGTATTTGAGAGTCACGATTAATTTATTTAAATAAAGCACTTGTCTGGGGCTAAAATGTTTTGCATAGAGAGAGAGAAGGGAATCGGCTCACTGTCAAAGCCTGACACTTGTATTATGAGAGATGGATTGGATTGTTGTCTTCTTAAAAGTGTAAATCCTTTTTTTAATCTTGGACATGACCATTTCAAGTAAGAGGCCCAGTTTTCTAGAGAGAGACTTTGATGGTCAGGGATCTTGTAGTAGTCTCAAGTGACAAACCCAAACAATTTATATTCAGGCTTCAGAGGATAGAAAAGCTGAAATTTAAGATAACTTCTGAAAAAAAAATAGTCCTGAAAAATGTACTTTAAATAGAATCACTTGGGTACTTGGCAGCGGTTGTCTTTTACACTTGTTGTTCATGTACGGACCTCATTTCATCCTGCTGCCTTTGTGGCTTGCTGATCCTCCTACTGTGCTTCTCTCTTGTAATGCCAAGACAGAAATTACCAAATCAATTCATATCTCTGTGCTTCATCCAACTTTCCTGGAGCCTTCCACAAAAGGAATCATGGCCCTACTTACCAAATCAGATTAATTTGGACTCCCATCAGTCTAATTAATCACCCCCCAGCCCCATCCTTCCTATGTAGCAGCAGACGATTGTTGCTAGTGGCAGTGTCTCACACTGTGGAGGCAGGCATGAGATTGACCAGGTGGGGGACTCTGTTCTGGTCAGTGTAGATCCAGATGCAGCCTACAGGTATTAATTTGTTGGCCTCTTCTATGAGTAATCCTGTTGATTTCCATGGCAGCTTGTCTGCAACTCTTCTCTTCCCCCACCTCCATTCTACCATGTCCTAACTCCTGATAGCACCAAGGAATATTGAAAGGATGGAGAAAGGGGAAGAACAGTAGCCAAATCGATTGTCAGTGAACTTCAGTACCACTGAAGATGATAATTTTTCCATGTAAATAGCCTACTGTGGCTTATCAGAGGAGTGTTGGATCTGACTGACTCTCCTGATGTGGTTAGATTACACTCTGAATACTCATACTCAGCCTAGTTCCAGAGCAAGTGGGATGGGCTAGACTAGAGTCTGACTTACTGGCCCCACTCAGCCCTTTTACACAGTGCCCCATCCCCTGTCTCTGTAGCTCTTCACACAGTCCCTTAGGGACCAACAGCATACAGAGTAGGGGGAGAAGTTGTAGTAGTAGTATTGCTCAGGAGAGTTGGGGAAAATGCAAGTCCTAGATGGAGAGAACTGGATTGAGCAATTGGTCTTAGGCCAGGTGTGCATCAGGGTTATGGAACCAGTAGGGAGATCTGCTTCATAGTTTTTATAATATTTAGATCAGTCATCTTTGGTTACAGTATACCATAAGAAGAGTAAATACAAATGAGCATGGAAACCCATGTCCACCAGAAATAACACTCAGTTTTCCATTCTGCAATTTCAATATGAAGATAAAGTTTATAAAACAGAATCACTTGTGCTGTCCACAATAAAATTCAGCAAGCATTTTCCTTGTTCAGAACTACCTTATTCCACTAGCAAGATGAACGTGTATGTGGCTTGTCTCATGATCATTATGCTGTTTGAAAAGGACACAATAACCACTGGCTGTTCAGTGGAACATCAGCTTGCGTTCTGTGGCCCCGCCTGAGCTTAATACCCAGATTCACTCAATTCTCTGCTTTGCAACAAGCTCCCTTTTAATCCCAACATTTAACTACCCTCAGGACACGCATCAAGTCCTTCAGTCATGCTCAAATGCACAATTACCTGTGACCTCAGCAAGATTACAGTAACTTAACTTAATGGAAAAGTCTATGTGTTTCTATCCTAGTGTGGGGCTCAAGTTAATATTCTGTTTTTAGAACTGGATATATACTTTATGGGTGAATGGGAGTTGAAAGTGGCAGGTAGCCTTTTGATCCAAGTCACCTGTAAGTGTGCTAGGTATAAAACATCAATGGTAGTTGCTTTGTGTGCCAGTGTCTTAACTTCTGTTTCCTTGACCCTTTTAAAAAGTCATTGCAGTGATTAAAATGCACTGGATTAATCTTAACTTTAAAATGTTTTCTGTAGGCTATGAAGACATTCCCCTTGACTATCAGCAGACTTCACAGATGAGAACGTTAGTGTGTAAACAGTAACTTCGCTTCATCTATAAACTATAGCACTTATCTAGGTGATGCAAACAGATGGTCTCTCAAAAGAAAACAAAATACACCACTTTGATAAACTGCAGAGAAACATCTAATGCTGTACTTAATGCTCATTTTTTCAAAGACAGTAAGTTAGGGAAATTAAGGTTTGTTGAGACAAAGTCTTTATTAGTCCACTCTTTCTTCATAAAATAGCAATGAGCACATAGGGAATAAAGTTTATCATTTAATCTATCTCCAGCATGTGTTCAAATAAAATCTCTTGTGGTTTTGGCATCGGCAAATGTTTTTGGCATTGGTAGGTTTTCCCTTTCTCTAGTTCTTTTGTTTACTAATAGTGTTCTGAGAATCTCATTATTTTTAGCAGATTCATATTTTTAAGAGACCAGATACTGACTTTGAAATCAGCGTGTTTTTTCATAAGCATACAAAATAGTAAAATTCCACTTTTAAAACAGCTATTATACAAAGATTTGTAGATTTTTATATAGACAACTGTTAAAGGAAGTAATTCAACCTGTAAATTTTATGGTGAGTAGCTTTATTCCACATAAATGAATTGAAAGAAAAACTTATTCTATGCATGTTTATTTTGGTGGTTTTGGGGGTTATGGGTGTTTTTACCCTGTCAGTACTTTTGAGGTCTTCTGTAGTTCATTGTAGCTCTTGCATTTTGACGTTTAAGGTGCTTCTTCACGTGGTCTATTTAACCTAACTGTGCAAGAAGTTCAGAAGAAATGGCTTTCCATTTTTGCCAATGCAACTCCTGAATTTTCATTTAGTTGTTAGATATGTTAATTATTTTAAATAGGCACTTAAGCTACTTGATATCAGCTATATTCTGTGTTTAGGGAACGTGGACCTATAGGCAGAAACAGGTTAAAAATATGGGTAGTAAGCTTCCCACTAGACTTCATAACTGTTTGACCAGTTATAAAAGGAGCATTGTTGAGGGTGGGTACAGACGTTCAAGGAGGTTAGGGGGAGATTAGATTGTATTTAAAAATGGCTGCCTGGTCTAACTTAGTTTGCCCACACGTGGACCTTACACATCGATCCCTAGTTAGGTCGATCTAAATGCAAACTGTACAGAAGTTCCAGGAATGTTATATCAGTCAAAAAAGGCCAACTCAATCTAATTTAACTGTACCACAGAGGTGCACCAATTTAGATTGGGCATGGTTAGACTGATCTTACTGAACTTCTATACATGGTCTGAGCACAGCCCCAGGGCTGGGAAAGCTCAGTTGCTGGCCTTACCCCTATTGCAACACTTACTACCTTGCTTCATCCCCCCCCCCCCCCCCCCCCCCCCACACACACACACACAGCCTGCCCCTCTCCCTGCACCTGGATATTTTTAGTAGGGGTGCATTGGTAGAGTTTTTTACAGCAGGCACTGCCCAGCTGGGGTGGGGTGGGTGTGGGACAGAGCCGTGGCTCATCTGGGGGGCACAGGGAGTGGGGGCGGCTCCCACTGCTGTGCACTGTTCATCCGGGAGGGCAAGGCAAGGGAGCATGCACCCCCAGAACTGCACCAGGCAGCCCGGGCAGGCTACAGTGCTGCATTTGGGGCAGGTAGCGGCAGTGCAGAGAGGCTGCCGCCACCCCAAATTTCACTATAGCCCCTCCCAGTGTCACCACCGCCTCCCTGAGGGCAGCACAGCATGGCCCCTGGCCCCAGCCTGCAGCTGCAGCCCACCCAGCCTACCCCGCGCAGATCTGGGGGCACACGCCCTGCCCTCCCAGAAAAGCGGCAGGCATAGAGGTGGGAGCTGCTGGATGAGTGGCGTGCAGCAGCAGGAGCCATCGCCTCCCCCGCGGCTCTTAGACAAGCCGTGGCTCCGTCCCACACCTGCCTTACTTCTGGCTGGGCAGTGCCTGCCCCAGCCCCACTCCCTCCCTGACTCCAGGGGGGCGTTGATCTGCTCCCACACGCCCTTTCCCTCCTCTTCCACCACAACAGACTTACCAGCTGCACGCAGCTCTCCACAGTGCCACGCTCTGCTCCTCACTGCCTGTGTGCTGTGCTGTAGCTGCATGGGCTCATGCACAGGCATTTATTGGCCAAATTATCAGCCACATCAGGCCAATATCCGATATAGTCAATTTTCTCTATATTGGTGCCATCCCGCTGTTGGACTGATGAATCGGTGCACCTCTAATTTTTAGCCCCCTGGCTGCTTCCTTATACCCAGATGGACAAACCCCAGCCCCCCCTGCAGACCAGCCAGGCCCCAAAGCCTGCCAAACCTCCCAATCCCACAAGCCACTTCTTGTGCTGGGAGCTGATCAAAGCAAGTTGGGGTGGGCAGGATGAGGGGAGAGTGGGTTGGCTGGGAGGGGGACAGGAGGCCCTGCAATTCTGCGCCCCCCCCACCCCCAGATCCCACCAACCCCACCAGTGGGACCTCCCAGTCCGACTAATTCCCCCCCCCACAAAGCCATCTGCCCCCCCCACGTTATTTCAGTTGGGTTCCCTGCACCAGTGAGTACTGATAAAGCCAGCACCCATACTGGTTTGCAGGACTGGGGGCAGTTTGGTGGCTTTTAATGGGGGATGGGGTTGGTGGGATTAGAGAGGCTCTCTAATCCTGCCCCCCCCCCCCCCCCCCCCCCGCGCAC
>NW_005842216.1:863509-882910 GCF_000455745.1 Alligator sinensis
CCACCTCTTCTCTCCCCCACCAAATCCTGCCTGGTCCTCCCCCTACCCCAGTTTATTTTAGATAAGGCTCCTACTGCCTATCTAATCACTGAGTTAGATTGGCAGACCATTTTTAACCCAATCTAGTCCCCCCCCAAATTCATTGTAATGGCTGTATGAAGCCTAAAGGCACTTCAGGCATGTGTTAAACCAGTATTAAAGCTGAACTGGACCTGGATGGCTTATCTGACTGAGGCTTCAAGACTTACTATTAATATCCTAAAAGGTTTCCTTTTTAACAGTATAATTGTAGCTATAAGAAAGTTCAGTTAGAAAGCGTTGCTTTCATTTGCTTGTAAATGCAAATACTTAAAATCATTGCAGTTATTTAAGTCATAATCAGTAATCTTTGGGAGGAGGTGCATTTCCCACTTCTCTGTGACCAGAGCATACTTTCTTCATTTTTGTGTTTTTTCTTTTATTTGTAATTCAGACACTTTAAATATAAAATTCAGTTTCTGAATTCTTTTTGAACTTGGCCATTCCTATTCCTTTTCCCTGGGCCCTCCATCCCAGACTTCACTTCTCTTTGTGAAATACTCTAACTCTGTTGCCAGTCTGAAACTAACAAAATCTATTTGCTAATATGAGTTAGTAGGAACTATAATGCGGTTTTCAAACATCTGATAACAAAATGACCCAACAAAACAGCCCTGCCAGCAGCCTCTGTTGCTCTCTGTTGGGTTTAATCTTTGAAAAAGAAACTTGGATATTGTCATTAGATCAATTTTTCTTTTGGACTTTTATCGTTGGAAACTTAAATTCAGCTGGCCACTGCTATAACAACAAAATTCACTCCGTTGCAGAAGAATAGAGAAGATCTTTATATTTGCAGCTGTCACTACACACATTAAAGAGAAAAATTGAGCACAATAATGGGCATGGGAAGAATAGCTAGATAATGAATAATTTTAAACTTGAACTGTAATTCAAATAGTATGAATGTGACTGAAGGGACAAAAGCACTGCTCTTTCTTTTTTGAGATTTCAGCCCATTGTAACATAAGGTCTTACATTTAAATAAGTTTGGTCTGTGCTCAAATCTATATTGCAGCAATACAGTTTTTAATTTAGATAACACTCTGTTCTACCAAGTCTTATACTAAGAAAGATTAGGTCTAAATTTATTCTGCCTCTGGTAAAAGGCAGTCCTTAAGACTTAGGATGGATTAATTGGCCAAGCAATGTGGATGCAATAGATTCCCTTACCCTCTCCCTCCCTCTATCCCCCCCTCCCCCCAGCCCCCTCAAATGACTAGGAATGATTGGATAAACTTCTCAAACATTCAGTGGAGGCATCTACACATGCCACATGCATTTGCTCTGGTGTAATCTACTCTGGAGTAAGGGTTTTTGAGCAGGCATCTACACATGAGGGGATTAGGGAGCAGATTTGCACCCAGTTCCTTGCAACCCTGCAATGGGCCCCTGCTGCCAGTTGGGGGAGCTCCAGATTCCCCTTAAGTGCTAGCTTAGGGGCTGGCAGGGAGCACTGGGCCAGGAGGTTGTTTGCTGCTGGGGTGGGGACAATGTTCCTCTGCCCTAGCAGGAGGGAGCTCCTGGCTCTAACTCCCCAATCAGGGGCACAGGGCTTAAAAAGAGCTGTGGGGGTGGGGTAGGTCCCAGCCCCCTGCTCAGATCCGCTGGTGTGATGAGCTAGCTGCCCTTAGCCCTACAGCTCTTTCCAAGCCCTGTGCCTTGGACGGGGGAGGGGGGCACACGCACGGGGCTGGAACCTGCCCCTGGCCAGCCCCAGGTTGCATGGGGAAATCTGCTTGTGCAGCCCGGAGCTGGCTGGGGCTGCCCAAAACAGGACAGTCCGCATCCACCTCCATGCTGCATATGCTTCCCTGCACAGCCTGGGGCTGGCTGGTAACTGTGCCGATTAGGGGCAGGCCCCAGCCGGCTCCAGGCTGGGAAGGGAACTGTCCCTATGCAGTAAGCTCCCAACCCCTGCTCTGCAATCACAATTGCGAATCATGGAGTTGGGGGCTAGGAAGCTTTCCCCCCCGCTCCAGCTGCACGATTGCAGAGCTGGGCAGGTGAACTAGCTCCTCAGCCCTCACCAGCAGGGAGTTCCCAGTGCCATCTCCTCCACTGTGGGGCTGCTGCTGGGAGACACTTATCTCCTAGCCTGACCCCTGCAATCTGGGAGCAGGGGGCTTGGAGACTGCCCCAGCAGCAGGCATCTCCTGGGGGCAGGGAACTGTTTCCTGCTCCCTGGTAGATGGCTGACCAGGGGCAGATTTTGCTCCCAGTTAGGTGTCTGTACAAGCGTTATGGCACCACTACTAATCCTGAGTAAAGGTGCTACTTGCATTTGCAGGTAGCAAATTTACTTAGGAGATTTACTGCAAAGTAAGCATGTGCACGTGTAGACGCACATGCTTACTTCGCAGTAAACTATGCTAATTTGAAGTTAAGCATCTCATGTAGACACGCCCAGTGACTCCATTATAGCTCCCTGCAAGCGGCTGTTTGCTGGCTGTGCTTGCAGTTTTAGGGCCCATGGCATATCTGTCAAATCCTTTGCAGCTCCAGGAATGATATTTTATGCCTATTAATTACAAAAAACAACCTAATGTACATGTCTATAGGGTCATATAACTATTAAACACAGCATTGTGAGTTTCATACATGTGCAAGTCATCTGTTTGACAGCCCTGATGAAATCCTCTTTATCAATAGGGCAGCATCAAGCTAACATTTCCAATGCACTTTGCCTGGCAGCATGCATCAGCACTGACTTGTGAATTTCCAATCCCCAGGTAAGTGACAGAAGTCACACCTGCAGGAGTGAAATTCTGGAAAAAATGTTCATTAATCCAAGTTGGGACCTTCCTAGATCTCATGCAGGCAAGGTCTCCAGCAGTGCTTGTACACAGGCAAAATCATTTTGCTGTTCTTAATTACAGTTTGTTTTAAGGACTACAATAGAACACTTTATCTTTAAAGAATAGCTCTTATTTAATAAAATATAAACAATTGCTAGTAATCCAGCAGCCAATAAAGAACCAAAGTGTTTGATACAGTGTTTTCAATATACATTTACTTCAAATACAAGTTTTGGCCATATGCAAATAGTAGTGTTTCTTCCCTCTCCTGCTCCCATGTGGATGGTCATCAAGTCTCGATTCAAAAACCTTCAGAACAACAGCTTGGAACTCATCCACATCTGCTATATGACATACTATTAGCTGTATGGTCTTCTTGTTTGGATCAGCCCATAAAGGGAGGTAGCACAGAAACAGTATCAGTTTCTTGCTCTGGAAGCAGAGTACATGATGTTACAGATGGCATGTTGCAATTCAGGAGCCCTTTTAGGGTCATTTGCAGGAATCTGGGACATCTATTGCTTTTCCTGAAGACCAGTCTGGGGCTGTCTTTATACCAAGCAACTTGTGTACCTGGTCCTGCCATTAGTGGGTGTGAGCACTTGTTTAGCTTTTGTTTACCTATAAAATGAGGGAATGATGCCTGCCTCCATTACAGCTGAGTTTCTTGTCTTGTTTCCACCAGAGGATAGACTTTTGAGCTGGAACCTCTGTCATCCCCCCCCCCCTCTCCACACTCTGGTCCCTCCAACCAATGCATGATGTTTTTACCAGTTTTCAGGGGACACACAACAGATCTGCAAAATATGATGTTTGGCATGTCTGCTAGTATTTGAAAGAACATGCTTTCTGTCAGAACAGATACTGAGATAAAGAATGGAAGGAGAGGTGAAACTTGTTCTAATAACAAGTCCTCTTCAACTTGCAGTATTGTTAGGACAACCACCTAACATTTTTTAAAGAAAAATATCCTTAACAGTTCTGCTTTCCTTGCCCGTTGTCTGCTATTGCATTAATAGCATTTAGGGGAAAGTAAACCACGTCATTAAAATTCTGGCCTAAGAAAACCTTGGTATTTTACTGCAAGTCCTAAATATTCATGACTTAGTGATGAAGAATTTACAATTCAGCAGACTTACCAGTTCACAGTAGAAATAAAATCACTTGGGTTATTTATGATGTGCTCGAAACATAATTGACTCCTTAGGTTTCTAATAGGGTACAGTGTTTAACTTATAAGCAGGGATCTTGGTTTTGTCTGTTTAAAATCCCAAAGTTCTCTGATTTAAAAAAAAAACAAACAAACCCAAATCTGCATTTTTCCACAACTTAAAATGAAAGGTGACGATATAGATAGATATATCTATATAGATTCCAGATTAACGTAATGTTTTATTGAAATATTTACAATTTTAAACCAGTTTAGAAGTCTACCAGTGCTTCATTCACTATAATAAATTACATTCTAAATACCTGTGTATTTGGGTGTTTGATTTTTGTTTTTTTATCATAGAAAATAAGAGCTCGGCCTGCCCCCTTCACTCACCAAGACACGGGTCCAGCTGTGGCTGTTCCCACAGCTGCTTTGTGGCACTGAGCAGCACTGTAGTATGCTGGTGCTCTGCCCCTGCCCTTGCTGTTGGCCCTCACTCTGAACCCACAGCCACCCTCTCAGCCCTGCCAGTGCCTCTCCCTCCTGATCCTCAGTCCCTGCCTGTCCCCCACTCCCTCCCTCCTGGCAGCAGCTCACACCTCTTGCACCAGGCCACAGATCCAGCTGTACTTGCTGTCTTGTGGCTCTGAGCAGTGCAGGCCCCTGCTGTTCTGTTCTCTGCACCTGTGCCCAGGCCCCAGCAGTCCCTGTGTCCTTCCTGGGAAACCCTTGACTGGTGCTCAGGGATTGGGCTGGGCTTGCCTCTTGCTAGGCAAGTCCCTTCCCTTCCAAGCTAGCTTCCCCCTGCCTGGGGGGCTCCAGGCCTGGCTCTAGAAGCCACTTCTACCCAGAGTGCCCCCCCCCATCTCTTTCTCTTACACACACGCACACACCCCCAGCAGGGCAGCAGCCGCCAACACAACAGATGGACAATGCTTGCCCCTCGGTGCCCCGGCTGGGCAGCATCCCTAGGCCCCAACTCTGCCCTAACGGTACGTGGCCTGATGGGCAGGGGTGCAGCCATGCTCTATCCCTCTGTTCCCTCACTGAGCTACTGCCACCCCAGCTGGGCAGTGTCCCCTGCTTCAGCCCAACTGGGATGAACCACAGTGGGACAAGGCAGCCTGCAGCCGTCCCAGCCTCAGCCTACGGCGCAGGACAAGGTGACTACCACCCACGTACCCTTGCCTTCCCTGCCAGATCTCCCCACAGCAGCATAGCCCCCATCTGACCATCGGGGCCCCACTCAACCCTTCCAGAGGGGGTGCCCAGTTGCCCCCCACCCTTAGGGCCCAGCTCGCAAAACCCCTACTTAAGCCAAAGGCCAAAAGAGGGAAAGTGAGGATTCTCACGCCCTGCCCCCGCCCCTCCAGACAGGGCTTAGGTTTTCCTGCCCTTTTGCAAAAAGCTCTTGTAGGCTGGAACTCTGCCAGTGTGCAGAAAGCTGTTTGCAAAAGGGGAAAGCTGCATTTTCTTGTGTCAAAGGGGAAATTCTGTGGTTTTTCTCCTTTAAAGGGGAAAATCATTGTTTTTCCATGGGAAACAGAAAACGTGGATCCCTGCTTATAAGTAACACACTTCATTTTGAAGACTTAATTTCAGGAAAAAGCTTTTGTTAAGGCATGTCAGATTCTACTATTCTGTTTTGTTTTACAAAGGAAGAGTTTTCTTTTCTTTAGAGGAAATTTCATATTTTCACCTAGTCTGGTGAATTATCCCCCAAGCAGTCTCATGTGTGGATGTCCTTTCTACATTTCTGTGTAGCCCATATATGTAAATTACTGTAAGTTGTTCTCTTTGTGGTGGTTTCTTCTTTTCCTTTCCCACAAGATGATGATGAGTTTCTTAGTTTGTTCTGCATGATTTTTTACATCTGTACTGAAAGTATAAACATAGTTTTTGTGGTCACTAGTTCTTAGCTTTCTGAAGCATGGGATCAGACACTGCTTTCACATGCTAGCTTGTCTCTTTGGAGAGCCCAAGCCTGCATTCTTGTACAACCAAATCCTTCCTGGTGGTAGTGGGGAGTTTGAAGTCCATAAGAGTAGTAGGATTGAGCCCCAAAATGTTAATAATAAAAAATACCTTTTGGACATGTAACTGAATAACAGATATGCCAGCCCTGTTAATTTTATCATGTTGATGTTGAGGTCTCTTTTTGGATGGAAAGCTTGCCACATTATACTAGTATTTTTCATCTTTATCCTTAATTATTAGAAGAAAGATAGACAAGGAGATCGTTTGCACTGGAGCAAAAACCTCATAGAAGTTTAACAAAGGTAATTTACAACTTCAGTCAGTGATGTCATAGTTCTCTAACCGTACCAGTGTAACAATTTGACTTCAGCTTATATTGTTTGTGGAGAAACTCCCGCTCGTTAGCAGCACTGGCATTCTTCATTTCTTAATGTGCACTTAAGGAAGAAGCCTTTTTTCTGTATTAATTGAAATTAGATAGTGGATTTTAGTCATTTTTGTTATAGTGCTATGCATGGGTGACGGCCTTTTTTATTGAACATACAGTGCACTAGCTAAGTCCATTGCAAAGGAAAGCTGCTTTTGTTACAATTTTTTTTTTTTTTTTGAAAAGTAAGTAACTATCAGTGTGGATAAGTTTTGTTAGAGAAACGTGATTATATAAACTATAGCTTTATGCTTGTTTGGATAAATGAGAGCCTGTAAATTCTACAAGTATTAAAGTTTTTATTCCAACTTTCAGAGTATCTTCTTTTATTTTTAGATGAATCTGCGTTCTGTATTTACTGTAGAACAACAAAGGATATTACAGCGTTATTATGAAAATGGAATGACAAATCAAAGTAAAAATTGCTTTCAGCTCATATTACAGTGTGCACAAGAAACTAAACTGGACTTCAGTGTAGTCAGGGTAAGTACTGAGGCCTTCCAAACTTGAATTTACATAACTTTTTAACATTTATGTACATCAAATATCTCTAGCGGAGCCACCATCTTTATCTCATTTTAAAAAAAGGCTTCAATACCCTGATATAATATGTTCATTTTTACTGAGAGGGAAAGCTGTTTATAGTTTGTGTTCCTGTGAATGCCTCTACATTTTTAAAGTATTTAGCAGGAGCTTATATGTCATCCAGACAGCAGATGTCCCTTCAGAAAAATCAAACTGCAAAGGAGGGTTGTCCTTCTGAAAACGTAGGCTGCATATTAAATAAAAAATGTGAATGTTACCGTTGTTATCAGCAAAGCATTATGAAGCTGAACCCCCCCCCCAACCTTTTTTATTCTAAAATCTAGATTTTGACAGACCTGTAACAATACCTGTCAGCTTGTGTTCCGTGTCACAAATAAGTAGCATGGTCACTTGATTGATGTTTACAGTGGTCACATGCTGTTACAAAACAATATTTTTGGGTAGTTTAGTGTTAATGGTGTCTTGTCCAAAGATGGTAAATTTTGTGGGAGGTGATAATACTATTTTGTTGTATATTTCTTGAGGGAGGAGAAAACAAGAAGCAATAAAGAGAGTAGATATTATCCTTAACCTAGCAGAAACATAGAGAAGCAACTGAAGAAGAGATTTCCTGATGTCCTTCTCCTATAGGTGGTATATATAACTTATTTGTTGTTCTCAATGTGCCTTGGGACCCAAAACTACAAAGGATATGGCATGGTCAGTGCCTGACTTCCTGGAGGTTTACTCTGTTCTGTTGTGCTGATTAGCTGTCTACTCCAGCTCTCCCAGGCACTGTTCTTTGCCTCCAGTCCTTACTCCCTACCTTCTTTTCCTTCCCCAGTCACTTTCGTACATACCTACAATGTCCTCTCTTCCTTCAGGTTTTGTCTCTTTATCTAGTATCGTGACAAACTCACTCAATATAATATTATAACACACAGAGACCATTTTTGAACTGTGGAACTAATGTGTCATTTGCACAATGAACATTGTTTACTCTGCTTTCATTTTGTAATTCCAACCGTTTCCCCCCTCTTTCTTCCCACCTCTTCTGTTTTAGATTGTGTGCTTGTTGGCATAAGGCGTGTTACTATACAGGGCCTATCACAAGGGAGCTTTGATATTTGGGGCTTATGGCTACAGCCATACTAAAAATAGAAATTAATAGTATTTATGTTTTAAATAGAGAATATGGTAGATGCATAATTTCATATTTTTCCTGAAGATAGAAAAGTAGTCTCCTTTAATATCAAGTTTTTTGATGGTCTTTGTAGATTAGTGTATTTGCAATTTTGACACATTCTTAAACCAACTCAGAGGTATTTTTGTGATAGCTTGTCATGACTTATTTTGGTTAGTATTCTCTTTGCAGCCAGGTGTTTCTTTTGAAAATGTGGGCCTAGACTGCAAGTCCCACAAAAATGCCTTTTTTTCCTTTTAAGATATTTGAATTTGTGAACCCATTTTAATTTGAATATTTTATAGCCAGACAGCATAGAAATAAGCTATTTTGTTAATTTTTAACATAATGGCAATTGTGATAGTATCTTACTCATTTATGTGAAAGTCTGATATTGCTATCTAACTGATATGCAAAACACTATAAGTTCTTGTATGTTTACAGTAATTGTTTTTTATTTCACTGTTCAGTGTCATATTTGTTGGATGATCAGAAGAGGTGATCAGTAATATACTGGTTTTCCCAAATGAAGTTTAACTGAAGTTTTTTTGGTCAAAATCAAAGAATGAGAACCACACCAGAATGGCTAGGGACAGAAATTAAAAAAGCTGGAGCCTGAATTGATTCAATCTTTGCAGATTAGTCTAACCTGCCTCAGTTGGACCAATTTGCAAGTGCACAGACATTCCCTTTGGAGTGAGGAAATGAAGGCACATTTCACCCAGCTGCAGGGAAGCTGTCCTGGGGGTGGCATGGCCTGCCTGGGCAGTACCCTGGACTGAACTGGCCAGGGAGGGGTTCAATTCCCCCCTCCCTGTCCCACCTGCACAGACCTGAGCCGGGGTACACTGGGCACTCGCCTCTTGCTGCTGCAGCAGTGGGGCTGGTCATAGCCAAACACCAGCTGGCATGGCCCCTGAAGCAGAGGGGGCAGGGGGGTTATTCCCCCCTCTGCCCCTCAGGGACCGCAGCCTGGATCTGACCGCCGCCACCACCACTACTCGCTCCCTGTCTGGGGCAAGCAACAAAATAAGCCCCCTTCTGCCCTCACGTACTCCCCTGCCTAAGGGGCCCTGGTGGCCAGCTTCTGGCCACACCCCTGCCTGGCCAGTGGAGTGGCAAGGAGGCAGGGCTGTTGATGGGGCCAGCAGCACCTGTCAGGGTGTCCAGGGAGCGCAAGCCTCTTCACACCGGGGGGGCCGCACTGCAGGGCAGGCAGAACTTCTGCAGACTGCACACAGCACCACTGGGGCAGGGTGGGGGCCAGAGTGCCCCAACCCCTCCCCCCACCCCCACATTGCCATTGCTGTCCAGTCCACAGCAGCTTTCCCTGCCCCATAGTGCAGCCCCTTGCCGGGAAGGGGCTCATGCTCCAGGAAACCATGACATGGGCTGCTGCCCCCATCATGGTCGCTCCCCCCTTGCTGCTCCAGCAGCTGGGCAGGGCCAGAGGCCGGCAGGCAGGGCCCCTTAGGTGGGGGCAGGGAGGAGGGTTATTCCCCCCTCTGCCCCTGGGGGACCTCAGCGGGGTCTGCTCACCCTGACCACTGCCACCACCACACACTCCTTGCAGGGAGGGTCGATCAGAGGGGAGAGGATGCTGGAGGGAGGGGGCAGGAGTGGGCTTATTCCTCCCCTTGCCCTGGGTACAGAGCGAGCAGCAGTGGTCAGGGCGGGCAGACCCTGCTGCAGTGCCCCAGGAGTAGAGGGCGGAATAACCCTGCTCCCTACCCCCCACCTACGGGGCTCTGCAGGCTGGCCAGTGGCCCCACCCCCACCCAGCTGCTGGAGTAGCGAGGCGGGGAGCAACTGTGATGGGGGCAGCAGCCCCTGTCATAGTTTCCTGGAGTGTGAGCCCCTTCCCAGTCGGCGGCTGTGCTACGGGGCGAGGAAAGGTGCTGTGGACTGGATGGCGATGATGGTGGCTCTGGCCCCCTCCAAGCCTCAGTGCTGCCACATGCAGTCCGCAGCAGTTCTGCTTGCTCCACAGCATGGCCCTCTGCCGGGAAGAGGCTTGTGCTCCCCAGACACTGTGACAGGGGCTGCTGCCCCCATCAAGAGCCCTGCCCCCTTGCCACTCCAGCAGCTAGGGGCCGGCTGGCAGGGCCCCTTAGGCAGGTGGTAGGGAGAGGGGTTATTCTCTCCTTCCTCCAGCATTTGGCAGATGGGGCTTATTGTGCCGCTTGCCCCAAGCAGGGAGCAAGCAGCAGCAGTCGGGACAGGCAGATTCCGGTTGCAGTTCCCCGGGGGCAGAGGAGAATAACTCCCCTCCCTGCCCCCTTTGCCTCAGGGGCCATGCCAGCTGGTGTTTGGCCGGGCCCAGCCCTGGTGCTGCAGCAGCAAGGGGTGTGTGCCTGGTGGACCCTGGCTCAGGTCCATGCAGGTTGGACAGGTAGTGGGGGATTAAAGCCCTCCCTTGCCAGTTCAGCCCAGGCTACTACCAGCCTGGCCCTGCCCCTGATGCTAGTGTAACCAGAAGAGAAGCGCAGGTCTTGCTGGTGGGACAGGGGAGGGAGCAGGGAATTAACTTCCCTGTTTCCTTCTGGGGCCAGCATCTGGCCAGACCCCTGCCCCTGCCTGTTTCTGTTCAGGTTGAGAAGCAGAGGGGTGGGGCTAGTCCTACCCCGCTGGAGCAGAGAGTCCAGCCCAGAGAGTATGCCAGGATGCTGGTTTAAGTTAAACCAGTAAGGGGTCTGGGACAGACATTGCATAAACTGGTTTGAGCATAATCAGTTAAGTCTGATCCTACTTTCAACCAGGTTCATCTCAAACCAGTTTTGGCCATTTTGAAACTGGTTTATGTGTGCTGAACTTATATTCTGTTACAGGTTTAAACCAGTTTCTGATCACTTATACCTGTTACGTGTGATGTCTGTCCCTAGCCAGTAGGACACCCACCTGTGATGTGGGGGAACAGATTCAAGTCCCTACTTGTTTCAGACCAGGGGCTTAAATTAGGATCTACAATATTACAAGTTAGTGTTATAAATAGCTGGACTCTATACAGTTGGTCTTTATCTATTTTTCTCTTGTTGTAGTGGTTCTAATTGGACCCTGTGAATTTTGGTTATATAGAGCATAGTTTCTCAACCTGTGGTACGTGTAGCCCTGGGGGTATGTGAGACACAGGCAAGTGGTACGTGGGTACTCCAACACTCTCTCTCGCCCCTTCCGCCTCTCAAAACTATGGCAAAAAATTTGGTGCACTGCACTATAAATTCCCCAGTAAAAATTTGGCATGCTGCACTTTGTGTGGCACTTGGTTCAGCCCTCCTAGCTGTGGCCAACATCAACCCAGGTACATACTTGAGTTGTGCACCCCTGGTGTGAAAGGTGACAACCCTACTACCCACACCAGGTCAGACATCTGTCATATCACAGCCTTATATACACAGCCCTTCTTCCAACATATGGCACACATTAGTCTGTAAATATAAAATCTCCTGGAAAATTGAGTGTTGGGGTACTTATTAAAATTTTCAGAAGTTAAGTTGCTACTTAAAAGGTTGAGAAACACTGATATAAAGGGAGAACAAGAGACTGAATGTAGCCTAGTAGTTAGTGCACTCGCCTCGAGTGTAGGAGATAAGCTCCAGCTCAAAAGAAATCTAAAGTTTCCATACAAACTAGAACTCATTCAGTGGGAGAGACTGAAAGAGACTTGGCCCAAAATAACCAAAGGCCTAATGTCTAGGCTGCTTGCTTGGGGTGTGAAATCTGGGTGTCCCACATACCAAGTGAATGCCCTAACTATTAACGTACTGGCTATTTTTAGATATTTATGTGGGTCTCTTTCTCATTACAAAATAAAATAAAAAAAAGATTTGTGGTAGAAGTGAAACAAAAAAGTAACATGAATGTAATATTAATTTATAAGTAGAAATATTGTCTGAGTGTTAACTAAGTGAGAGATTAACTTGAGAGTTGGGTCACTCTCATACATACTCTTGTCATTGTTCCTTTAAGAAGAAAGAGAACTTAAACATAATGTGAGAAATAAGGTCTTGCTCCATTCAGGAATTTAGGTATTTGACTAATCCCATTAATATCCACACGCTTAAGTATATGTTTACTTAAGTGTTTTATTGGATCATGGCCTTAAGTGTCACTTTACATTTATATCAGTTGCCATCAGTAAGAAAATCTCACATTTATCAAGAAGGGTATTTCATATATTTCATGCTACGATGCCATTTTGTTTATCTTATGGTACATGTTTGTAGAGGACAATACCATAAGTTACTTTTTTTCTTTTAATATGCATATTTCAAGTGTTACTTGATTATAATGATTTATTTAAAATCTATATTGGGGGGTGCCAGTGTCTGAGGAGGGGGGTCAGCTGATTTTGGTTTTGTCTTGAATTTTTTGCCAGTACAGTAAAAAATACAAGTACAGAGTAAAATCTTCCTCTGTTTTGTGTAAAACTGACCCCTTAGTTTGCGGGATTTTATCAAATTCCTTTTATTATCTGTTGATCTTTCTACTGGAAAATGAGATCCAAAAGAATAATTACTATTTCCCACCATGATAGTCTTGCTTTTATACAGAATGAGCATAAACGAGTTGAAATGGACAGTTTACAAAATCTGAATGTAAAGTATGTTAAATTGAACAATCTCATTAGTGTCCTAATCTACCTTTGCACAGTAAGGGTTTGTGTGGTCATGATCTTAGAAGTCATAATCTGATGTTTCCAGTTTAATTAATATTTAATTGTTTTAGATGCTTAAATAGGTTTCTTAATCTATTCTATTTCTTGCTTACTGAGGAAGTTTTCCTAACTTGATTTATTTTGTATAAAACTAGTAATAGGTTTGTGAAATTAATGTACAAACATTTCTCTCCCAAAGAGGAAAATGTTCTCTTTATAAACGTCGTTTATTCTTTAGAATGTCTTGTTTTATAATGCCTTTTATTAGTTACAGAAACATCCAAAGTGGGAAATTACTCATTTCCTTGAATTTAATCCTATTAACCTATATTGTATTTGTGTAATTTGATGAATTCCTTATTAAGAGCAATTCTTAGTGTCTGATGTAAAAATATTCATACTGTTAAATTTAACCTCTTAAAAGACTTCTTTTTAGCTGATTTGTTATTTCAGTTCTTCAGTGGAATACCATTTAGCTGAAAAAAACTTCATTTTTCTGGGAATTCTTTGGTACTTTATTGGGACCCAGTTTGTGTTTTATTTATTAACTGAGTAAGAGGCATTAGTTTCTTTAATAGTAGAGCTGGGGTGCTATAGCCATGATGGTCCAGGAAATATGAAAGGCAAGGATTCTGTTTTGGTGAAAATCTTTTATTGGACCAATTGTATGAGGACCTGAGAGAGCTTTGTACCCAAACAGTTTGTCTAGAGTCTCTCCCAACTATACAGTTAGTCCAATAAAAGATATCGCCCAAAAAACCCTAGGTTTTTGTTTTGGGGTTTTTTGGTTTTAGTAAGTCAGTCTTGAAAAACATCCGCTCAATTATTTAATAGTAAAGATGTTGATAGTAAGCTGACTCCCTCACTGAAGCTGCCTCTTTCAAAAGTGCTTCAAAGTGCCAATGCCAGAAGTCCCGTTCTCCTCCCCCACTCCTCTCCCCCCCACTTTTTTTTTCTGCATAAAAAGTTAAACCAAGCACAGGTAAGTGAAAGAAATTATTATCACCTGCTACCATGATTCTGTAAAGATAGTTTTAAAGCAGATGGCAAGATACGATAAATTGCATGTGCCCTTCAAAAAAGGGTCAAAACTGTAAATCTTTATTTGCATTTCACTGAACTTCAGGATTTGTATGAAGTGGGACCTGGATCCCCACAACTGATTAGTTTTGGCTTTACATAATCCATAATCTGTCCTGTTCTCTCCTTCACAAAATCCCACTCAATTTTACTCATTTCTAATATATATATAAAAGCTTAACTTTGATCTAAAATGTGTCCTTACATCTTTTCAGACTTGAGGCCTTGATTATTAAAATAAAATTCATACTAATATTTTTCATATGAATATTCTGTATTTGCAGACTTGGGTTGGCAATAAAAGAAGAAAGATGAGCAGCAAGAACGTTGCAGAATCTGGAGGTACCCCACCACGGACTGTATCTAGCACGCCTACAGTACTTCCAGAAGCAGCAGTTAGAAATGTGGTAAACATTGCTCGATCCCAAAGCCAGCAGTCTTCCTGGACTTCCTCTAACAATGATGTAATAGTAACTGGTATATACAGTCCTGCTACTACATCCAGCAGGCAGGGCTGCACTAAACAGACTAATGTTTCAGTGACTGATATACATAAAAACTCTAGTCAGAGACCACCTGTAAAAAGTGATACAGAATTTCAGCAGCACATACCTATAGGACGACAAGCAGCATCACACTGTAAAAATGCCTCGCTATTATTGGGTGAAAAAACTATAATTTTGTCAAGACAGACAAGTGTGTTGAATTCTGCAAACTCCATATATAATCACACTAGGAAAAATTATGGTGGTTCTTCAGTTCAGACTGCGGAGTTGGTATTGCCTCAGAAGCCAGTGATATGCCACAGACCTTGTAAAGCTGAACCAATTGGATGTCAAAGGTTACAAAAACATGAACACACAGCTATTGTATCACACATCCCATCTGGACAAAGGGCTAATATTCGAGACCCTTCTTGTAGCACACAAAACTTAGAAATTCGTGAAGTTTTTTCCTTGGCAGTTACTGATCAGCCTCAAAGGATTATGGGAGGAAATACATCACAGAAACATTGTTCAGTGGAAGGAAGTTGCCTGTCCATTGCAATGGAAACAGGAGATGTTGATGATGAATATGCTAGAGAAGAAGAGTTGGCATCTATGGGTGCACAGATACAGACTTATTCAAGATTTTGTGAAAGCAGCAGTTCCCTTCGAGCAGAGAACCAAAGCACAGCTTTGCCTGGGCCAGGAAGAAATGTGAGCTGCAGCTCACAGATGGTGAATGCCAGGGACTTGCCTGACAACGTACTGTATCATAACAGAGACTACCATTTGCCTCCACGGACCTCATTACATACAACATCCAGTACACTGTACAGCAGTGCTAATCCATCAAGAAGTAATTTTTCTCCTCATTTTACATCATCAAATCAACTGAGGCTCTCACAGAACCAAAACAATT
Source organism: Alligator sinensis (assembly GCF_000455745.1). Classification (NCBI taxonomy): domain Eukaryota; kingdom Metazoa; phylum Chordata; order Crocodylia; family Alligatoridae; genus Alligator; species Alligator sinensis. Next base: position 878,786 of record NW_005842216.1, read on the forward strand.
ACCAGGTAATCTGTAGATTTATATTTGTCTATCAGATTTTCAAGAAGAAGATGCCTTGAAAGTCAAGCAAGTAATGCATCTGGATCAAGTAAATTAATGGAAGCTGATAGTACTCCTTGACACTGTTTCAGGTTTTCTCCTAGCTATTGTATACGTTTCTATGAGCTGTTTATGAGGGTATGTATACACTGCAAAATAAAGGTATGATTGTAGCATACGCTAGTGTACCAGTTTTTAGTTTAGCAAAGCATGAGCAACAATACAAGTGAAGACTGGATGGCATAGGCTTTTAGCACTGTCTTAGTAACAAGAGTATGTACCTAGAGTCATGGGGATTTTGTACGCTGCTTGCTAGCACAAGCTGAAGCTTGTTGCTGTCATCTTGTAACAACTGTTATTGCCTGTACCATTTTCTGCCCTTTTAAATGGCAGTTTGATGTACACCCTGGAAGTGCTAATTTTCTGTTAATTCTCCTTCATGCCCTAAACTGCTATCCATTCTTTTGCTTCCTGCCCTTCTAATTAGGACTAGGATTTCCTGCCAGCTAAATGAGGGAAGGGAGAGTGGGAGGTGGGGGGGTCACAGCTAATACTAGATGCAAGCGTCTAGGCCCCTTACCCTCATAGGCTAGGAACAGACATTCAAAAAGCCTGAGCCTGAATTGATTCAATCTTTGCAGGTTAGTGTGAACCGGTTTGTAACCAGACAGACATTCTCTCTGGACTGAGGAAATTCAGGCACATGCCCACAGTGGCTCAGGCTAGATGCCAGGGGGTGCTAGAATACCCCTCCCTTCCCTTCTGCAGGGAGCTGAGCTGAGGAGGGCATGGCCAGGCTCTGGCAGAACCTCTGATTAGGGAGGTCTGCCTGCACTATCCTGGGCTTTTCCCTGCTGGCTGCTCAAGGGGCTGGAGTATTGCTAGACCCTAGCTCCCTGCTAGTACTCTAAGGCAAGGGAGGGGAGGGGTGCATGAATCTGCTGAAGATATGGAGCTTTTCAATCTTCCTCCCTGCTTCTTTATACTGTCTGCAGCAAACTGACAGGCAAGTAAGCCAGCAGGGGGCTGATAACAGTGTTTATCACCCCATCAGCAATAGACTTTCTCCATTAGTTCATATTTCTTAAACAGCTTACCAGCTGACCTGTTGATTAGTTCCAAAAAGCCCTAAGCAGTCACTGTTCTGTCTGCCTGTCCCAGTGAAATTGAAGAGATGCACACAGACACCGCATGGTATTAGCTAGTATACCACATGCCTGGGGTCTGTGCTATGGCAGGGAGGGGGGGATTTCCTGTTTGAGCAGTGAGGGGGTGGGGAGGGGAGGGGAGGGCAGGGAGAAGTCAGGCAGATCCTGCTGTACCTGCAGTGTCTGTCTGAGCTCCAGCCAGGGAGCAGAGGGGAGGGGTAGAGGACTCTGGTTTATCTTAAACCAGCAAGGGGTCTGGGACAGACATTGCATACACCTGTTTGACCCAAATCAGTTAAGTCTGATACTAAATTCAACCGGGTTTACCTCAAACCAGTTTCAGCCATTTTCAGATTGATTTATGCACACTGAATATCTGTTGTTACAAGTCTAAACCAGTTCCTCATCACTTAAACCAGTTCATGTGTAATGTCTGACCTATGCCATTTTTCTTGCATGAGATACAAATGAGAGCATATAAATTCTCAATGTTTCATTTGATGTCCATAAAGTAATACTGAGGAAAATTAAATCCAGATTACTGGGTAATGACAACAAAGTTCAGCCCGGCAATAGTTGTAACACCATGGGACCATTACAGATCCCTTTACTGGAGAAAGGGTAATCTTGCAGGAAGCATTAGACTTGCTTTTTCAAGTGGCATGACGTAAAAACAGAAACCCGAGTTAAGATGCTCTTGAGTGACATTTAGGCGATAGCTTTGAGCATTCTCTCTGGAGGGCACGTTGGTTTCAGCTGCTTTATTTATCAATGTAGTCTCCTGTTAGTAACTTCTGGGGTGCCCTCCTTTCCATCTTGTACTGTATATGTTAGTTTAAGCTCCTCAAATAAGTGCAACTATTCATTGCAAGATGCACTCAATCTTCTGAAGGCTCATTACATGCTAACATAGCCCGTATCTAGTCTGTGGGGCTTCTGTCAAAGAAACTGCAACCCTTCTTATGCACCCATTTTAAATACTTATGGGCAAGCAATGCTTCTCTGTTCATTTTTATCCCTTAAGAGAGAGAGCTGTTCTCTCTGAGAATGATCAGTCAGCAGTTAGGTAGCTTTTATTTAAACCAAGTGCTGCTTACCAGAGAGAGAAATTAAACTTTTGAAAATGAAGAAAAGCTTGTCAAGATACACTTATTTAGTTATAGGTTGTTAAAAGCTGCAGCAGTACAGATAACAGCTTAAAAATTGATGACTTTCTGTTTCAGACTAACATGGATTTTGTTTATTGCTAATAAACGTAGCTGATGGGCATTGTTTGGCTCATGGCAGCAAAGCAGTGATAAATCTTTTAAGTGTTAGCTGCTTTGTTGGCTTTTGGAAACTGGTTATCAAAAGTTCTCATTAACCTATTAGAAGCTCATGCCAGCTGTTCACATTAGAAAGCTGTGTATCTGGAGAAACACCTTTTTCTCCATAAATGATACTTTGTTATATATCATTAGGATCCTCGAGTTGTTTTTTTCTACTACATAAACAGATTGGATGTTTGTAATGCTGCTCAAGGATTTCAAGCAATATCAGTCTGTTTCAAAGGAATCCTTTTGATTCTAGGAAGGGGAGTCTCTGTGTGTTTTCCAGCTAAACAGCATTTTACTATTGATTTAGTGGCTTCTTCCATAGGGGAACTCCCCTAGGAACACACTCCCCCCTTAGGAAAGAACCCTTGTGCATGAGAACAGAACTGTTTTCCTCTTTGGAAGATGTTGCATTTATCTGGGTAGTTGTGCCAGTTCAGTCTGTCTGCAGTTCTGTAAGGGTAAATGATTCAAATAGGAATGAATAGATCCTTATAACTTGTACAGATATTAAGATTTTTACATCAGAAAAACTAACAAATATGAGTTTAAAACAGAGATGAATCCTGCTCTAGAGTTCCTGCCTCTGCCCTATGTTTCTGTTACATCAGGAAATGAGAAGGGTCAAATGCAGGCGGATCCTGGTGGATAGAGCTCAGAAAAGGAATAGTTTCTACTTTTATATTTCTGACTCTTGTGCATTTGCTTGTGAATGTTGGCCTGGCTTTGGAACGAGCAGTTCCTGAAGAGCCCACATTTGGAGAAACAGCTCTTTGCTACCTCCATGGTGAGAAATTATTTCTAAAATTATAGCTTTGAGTGCAGTAGTGTATTTTAGGGGGAGGGAAGGTAAACATGATAGTGTGGCTCTGTACATGGCAGCAGTAGCAGAGGTTTCCTTGATATCTTGGGAACCTGCTGAATATTGGTATTTGAGCATCCTGTCCCATAGTGGTGCTTCCAGGCCTCTTCCAGAACACCTGGTTTGTTTTGTCCCCCCCACCCCCAGCTCAAGTTGCCTGAGCTTACTTTCCCCACAGATACCCAGGCCCTCTGCAGCAAGGGAAATGACATGAGGGAGGCCTGCTTTGGAAGGTGCTGTGGAGGGAACAGGCAGCTCAGTATAGCTACATACTGCTCAATCCTCCATGCTGGATCTGGCCTACGGGCTATATGTTGCCAGTCCACTTCTGTAAATCAGGGTGAAGCAAATTTATGTGGCTGTTTTCTCAAATGGACTCATGTGATAAGTATCCATCTCCAAAATATAGTTTAATGTGGGGTGGCAACATTTTTGGGCAGTGAGCCAAAAACACCCTCAACTTTGATGTTGATGTGCTGGGGCGGATAGTGGGAGAATCATGAAGGGTCCTATCCTTGTTGCGGCAGCGCAGCCCTGACCCCTTCCCTGCCGTCTGCCCTGAGGCATGTGTGTCAAGCAAAATGCCTTCGCATGCCATGCTCTGGCACCCATGCCAGGGGTTGCCTATCCCTGGTTTAACATCTAAAATCAAAAGGCATGTATTTTAAAGTTTGGTTACTCTGTCACCCCTCGAGTAAAATGTAACATAATTAAATAATGCTCCCTAGGAAGCCAGGAACCTGTCCAATCCCTGATATTTCCC
>NW_005842216.1:882920-889213 GCF_000455745.1 Alligator sinensis
CGTGGAGTTCTTAAAAGAAGATATTCATAGTGAGAGAGCTGTCAAGTCATGCCAGCATTGTGGCAAAGAGCCTGGATGTCATCCCTCTAAAATACTTCATTTCTATGAGTATTTGTAACTTAATATGACTTTTGCAAATTAAAAGTTTGTGGGAACATTAAACCAGATTTTGGTTATAGCTTTCCAATGTCTTGTTTTTCATTGCTTAGGTTCTTTTTTTTAGAAAGGCTTCAAAGAAAACCCAAAAAAGAATGTTTTTTAGACTTGTACAGTACGACACTCCAGGATATGGAGTCAATTAGTTCATTTTACTGCTCAAGTGTTGACTGATTTATCCATCAACCTGGGAATGAAAATCCTTAGTTTTAAACTCCTGGGAAATCCTCCACATTTCATAAACAGATTAAACCTGATTGTTCAAATGCTCCACTATTCTAACAATTGAGAGCCAGAAGTATGTGATTTGTGCTTGGATTAATTCATTACTGTTGAACACTGGTATGGCATTTTATTAACAATTAGTCATAACTCTTTAAATTGTTTCAACTAATCAAATTCATGTTATTCCAATCTAAGAATGAATTTAATAAAGTCATCAATTTTTATGTCACAAAAGGTTCTTTGCAATAATTTGAGCAGTAAATTGCTGACAAATACATAGTAGGCTAAACTATTGAAATAAGTAGTTGGCTTGTCTTCAGACTTGTTAAATAATAGAGGCAATTTTACCCAGTTGCATGACTTCCAGGGCTAAATTAATGTCTGCCTTCAGTGTTGGAGAAGAAAAGTCCTGTGAAAAAATGCTTCTTCGTGGAAAATGTGGGCTTTTTAGGTAGTTTAAAATGAACGTGGTGTTCTCCTTTTTTGCTTTCATCTTCTGTGCTTTGAATGTTAAGGTTAAATCCTGTGCTGTGCTATCGTGTATAATTATAATTTCGATTCATTTTGATTCATAAGAAAGTAACTTTGCAGCCAGGTGTGGCTGAATGGGATGGCATTTTAAGAGCTGAACTCTAAGGTTCATGAGCAATACAGGTTTCCCTCGCTTTATGCTGTACATACATTCCTGGAAAACAGCACGTAACTTGAATTTGCATACAACGTAACAAATGGGGATGCGTTCCAAAACCTCAACTGTACTGATTTTTTAGACCCATTTTTACCACTTTTACAAGACAATTTTGGCACTCACCAACAGCAGCCAGTATACATAAGCACAGGGCACTATCATAATGGGGATGGCAACTACAGAAACATGTTTAGCAGACAACGAGAGAGAAGCGCAGATCCACACAGGGGACTATTATTTTGGTGCACATCACTCCTACAATGCATCACACAAAGCAGATGACTGTGGGCTTCCACCACACTGATCTCATAAGAGTGAATTTACCTTGCATATAACAAATTTTTGGTATAAAAAGGGTCATTGCATAAGAGCGAATTTTCACATACAGAATCCGCATACGGCAAGGGGAACCTGTATGTCACTTACGTCATTTTATCTTTTTTTTTTTTTTATATAACTGGGTTTCACTTTGTTTTGCTTATGAAGACCATTGAACTAGCAAAGATGTTAGTAAGGAACTTTGTAATTATTATTATCATTTGATAATACAGTTTCACACAAATTGCTAATGTCATCAGTAGAAGATAATTACAATTACTTATTTACAAATACTTTTTCAAGGGAAGAGAAAGGGGTATCGTGCAGAGACGCTTTTTATTGTCAACTTATTTCAATTATAATACAATACTCTGTGAAGACGAGTGTCATAGTTCTGGTGTTTTAAATGAAGGTTTGTCTCCTTTTCAAGTGTCCTCAGGAGCTCCCCACTTAGGTTTCAGGCCTCCTGCCAACACTTTCCTTGTAGCAGGCACCCATGTTCCTTTCTCTCCAGACTGAGGGTTTAGGTTGCTGTTCACTTTTAATTCAGTGATTATCCCAGCAGGTTCAGTATCTGGAGATCTGCTCTCTCCCAGGGACAGTGACAGAGTTAATGGGTGACCAGTCTTTTATAGAACTGCTGGTTGCTGAAAACAAAAGCATTACAGAGAAAACAAAACAAACTGTTTACCCAGAGGCTGAGCTTACCAGGCAGGTGGATGATGCATAATAGGTGCCTGGATGACCATAAATTTCAGTTCTTTTATTTTGGTGCAAGTGTCCATATGTGACTGCAGTCTGGACGCCTTTCTTTGCTTATCATTGCCCCCAGACCTCTTGAATCAGATGAAACCAGTATGTGCTGTTTTTATTAGGAGATGATTATATTGCCTGCATTAGTGATTTATTATAACTATTCCTGCCTTGGCAACTGAAAGTTCCCTAGAAAATCTATATATTGAACTTGGAACAGAACAATAAATATAAGGTTAGCTCTGCTACAGGCAGGTGTTTGTTTGTTTTTTAATCCTCCATGTATCTGCAGTATCTTTCATGGATAAGTATAACACTTTTCGAAATGTTCAAGTTTATTCATGTCTGTCACAACGAGAGTTGTGTGTCTTTGTACTCTCAGTGACCGTGTTTATTGTAGCACCAAAATTTGATACCATTACTCATGTTGAATAACATTTTTTTAGAAGTCACATTTTTTTTATCCAGAGGGATTGATCAGGTGTAAAGTGCTGTTCTACCCAAGTCGCATTCAGTACTTTTACCCAAAGTAATTAGCGTAAATCCCCTAAGCAGTTCAACAGCATTTTTAAGAATCTTTTAAAAAATTTAAAAAGCGAATCGAGGGAATAATTTTAAAAGTATACACACCAAATCCTGTTATATTGAAGTTGGCTGTATTTCTTGTTTTTCTTCAATTGAAAACACTGCATGTGCTGTAGATCAGGATCTGATCTACAGAACTGCTGAAAATCTACAGCACAGTGACGTTTGTAGACTTTTGGCAATACTTGGGATCAGGATTATTGTTAAGAGAGGCTTGGTTATGTATTTTGGGTATTGTGCTAACTTGTTATTGTCTATACAATGATTCACTCTTAAACTTATTTTGACCCATTCTGTAGAAGAAATTTGGTGCCCTTTCTGTGAAGGCTGTATGAAGGATACGTGTATGTAGTGGTTTTTAAAAAGAAGCTGTTATAGGATCAGTGTTATTGTCATAAAGAATAAATTTAGTCCTGGAATTTTAACTCCCAGATCAGAATAAACGCTGCTTACCTTACGCACGTCTGGTCTCCAGTTAGTCAGTTAAATGACTTGCATGAACATCATACAGACTTTGAAAACCTATGTAAGCACTTTTCTTAAATAGGAAAGCTGTTTATAGCTGACTTCTCTGTACATAAATCTCTAAACCTGGGTGTCTGTTTATGAGAATGAATATACTCTTGAAACTGAATTCCCTTACACAAGTCATGCAGAAATTATTTGCCTACTAGCTCAATATTACTGGCCAGACTAGCAATCTGAGCCTGTTTCTTATCCGTAAAACTCTTTTGTTTCCACAGATTTCAGGAAACCTTACTGTGCCTTGGATTACAGGTTGTTCCAGAAAAAGAGCAGTAAGTATATTTCACTTGAAGCAGCTAGCGGGCCAAAAGAAGAGGTGGAAATAATCATTTAAGGATTTTTTGTTGTTTTTTTTTAAACACCCTCTGAAAAACATAAATTGCATTTTGTGATTAAAACAGTTTTTTTAATTGTCAGTAATATTTACAAATGGTGCATTGCAAATATAACCACTAAGCAACAACACTGATTGTTGTAAGATTGTTTTAAAAGTTAAAGACCAAGGGTAAGATCTTGGATCCAGTCTTGTGACCCTTACAGATATTGTAGTTCCATTAGCTTGAATGGGATTATTTATGAATCCCTTGAGAATGGTATTTTCATGAATAAGAACTTTAAGATTTGAGTTGATTAATGTGACTTGTATTAAAAATGAAACAATAGTTGGTTTTGACCCAAAAATTCAGAGTAGAAAACTAAGCCTATAAGAGTACAAATCTTTGTGTCAGTCAGACTGTGTGCACATATATAATATAATATGCATGAGGAACAGGTTTTAGTCCAACTGTGTAGCAGTCATCTTAGGTGTAATTTTATCTGTCTGCTTTTTTTAAAAAAACACTTGTCCATTAGGGAAAATCTATCAGATTGGTGTCCTGAAGCCAAAAGTCAATTAAAAATAGCATGAAGCTATAAAACTTTTCTTGGAAAGTTCATTTCTTTCAAGCCTTCCCAACTCAAAGTTATTTTTCCATAATAGTAATATAAGAGCAGTAAAAATGTTTTCTCATAGTTTACATGTGGAGAGGTTCTGAATGATAGAATATTACAAATCCAGTATTCATAAAATTGTCTAATTAGGTTAAAGGGGTATTTTTATACCATTTAAGTATAAAGTGAAAGGTAGTCATTCAGGTAACATTTTTCCAAAATTAAAGAAAAATCTTGCTGTGATAAAGTTTTTAGAAATTTGAGATCTGAAATAGACCTCAAGATATCATAAAGTTCTGATCTCTCCTCTGAGCGAAAGATCAACGATACATGGATTATTTGAGAGGTTTGGGGTTTTTCTTCACACGCCTCCCCCCAGTCTGCTCCTATAAAATTCCAGTGACAAAACACTTTCATCAGGCAATCTGTTCAGTGCTCTGCTATCTGTAGAGTTAGAAAGTGGATTTTTTTGTAAAATTTTAATAGCTAACCTAAATCTCTCTTGCTGCAAATTAAGCCAATTACTGCTTGTCCTGCCCTTGGTGGATGTGGAGAAGTAGTGATTTCTGTCCTTTTTTTTAATAACCTTTTAAGTACTGGAAGGTTATCTTTTCCTTCCCCAGACTTCTCTCTTCTAATTTCAGTAATTCTAGCTCTTTCAGTCTCTCCTTCATAGATCATGAACGCTAAAACTGTAGTAGTTTTTTGTTGCCCTCCACACTATTTTTCTCATGATTTGTCCTTGGTAAAGCCATGCTGGCTGGTTTTTATCTTAGCCTTTGGTTTCCGGTGGAGTGAGTGTTGAATAATTTTTTTCGATATCTTTCTGGGTATCAGAATTAAACAGACATCTTTCATTATCTTTCTCTCTCACATCATTACATGTTTGTTTGTTTTTAAGCTAAGTATTTTGTTAACCCTTATTAAGTTCTCTGAGACCTCACCAATTCCCAGGAATTCTCAAAGATAATAGCTAATAGTTCAGATTGCCTTAACTAATAATAATTGTAGAGTAAATTTCCTTGGTCCCTGCCCACTCAAATCCATCTGATTTATCTAAATATGTTTTACCGTCTCTATCTGTATTCAGGCCTATGCTTCAATCCCCTTGCTGATTTTAAACTGTGATAAATTTGTCATAAGGTCACATCCAATCTTGTTGATGAAGAGTGAGGTAAAAAAAGGCAAAGGACATTAGCCACTTCTGTCCTCCATTATCTGTTTGCATCCTCTCAAATGTCCCTATACTTTATTTTGCTCTCTTAATTTTCTTTTCCGTTCTATATCTGTTGCTAGTCTGAGTTGTGAAAGTTATTAGTTTTTTCACTTAACATAGACTTATTTCCTATTTTGGGCACGTGGCATTTTAAAATATCAAGATAATAAGGTTATTAATAATATGGACTCTTAAAATGTTAAGCTGAATAATTTAAAATTTTTTGGTAGTTTTATGGGCTTTTCTTTAAAACAAACTTTCTGAAGTCTTTACTAGAACATTTTGCTTTAAATTACGTTTATCATTCTGAATAGAAACTGGTGCTAGGAACATGGAAGCAGAAAGAGGGCAGTATGCATTGTGGTATTTAGGAGGGTCTCTGTGTTACATGTTGAGGGTGAAATTGCAAGGAAGTAGCTCCTTAATTGGAAACTGGGTTATGTATAACAAGAGTAAAAGGTCAGATTTTGGTACATGGAGTAATTTGGACAAGACAAACTGTTCTGAGGTAGTGGTAATACATCCTTTGTACAGTTTGTGGCATAGCACAATATGTAAAATATGAGCTTATTTCATATTTAGGAATTTTGTCCCTAATATAGAAAAGGTACATCTGTAGAGTTCCTGGGATAAAGTAACATGTTTATAGATAGAGGAGAGAGAAGTTGAAAGTTGTTTTTTTAGTTCCACAAACAGTTAACTTGGAGGTTTGTCTTTCTCACTTTGTATTTAGAAAAGAAGAAATAGTAGATTCTATTTAATGACATATCCAGCTTGATAGCATCTGTTTCATAGTTTCATAGTTGGTAGGGTTGGAAGGGATCTAAGCAGATCATCTAGTCCAACCCCCTGCCATGGGCAGGAAAGAATGCTGGGGTCAAATGACCCCAGCTAGGT